>NC_065570.1:27465146-27765146 GCF_937616625.2 Mercurialis annua
TTGTAAATGTTTGGCTTTATTTGCTACAAAGGTGAAACGTTTGGATTTGTTTCATAACGTTTGTAAACGTTTGGCTTAAATCGCTAAAAAGGTGAAACGCTAGGATTTGTTTCGTAACGTTTGTAAACGTTTGGCTTAAATCGCTAAAAAGGTGAAACATTTGGATTTGTTTCGTAACGTTTTAAACGTTTGGATTGGTTTAGTAACGTTTGTACACGTTTGGCATAAATCGCTAAAAAGGTTAAATGTTTGGTTTTGTTGCGTAACGTTTGTAAACGTTTGGCTTAAATTGCTAAAAAGGTGAAACGTTTGGTTTTGTTCCGTAACGTTTATAAACGTTTGGCTTAAATCGCTAAAAAGGTGAAACATTTGGATTTGATCGGTAACGTTTATTAATGTTTGGCTTAAATCGCTAAAAAATGTGAAACGTTTGGATTTGTTTTGTAACGTTTATAAACTTTTGGCTTAAATCGCTAAAAATGTGAAACGTTTGGATTTGTTTCGTAATGTTTTAAACGTTTTGTTTTGTTTCGTAACGTTTGTAAACGTTTGACATAAATCGCTAAAAAGGTTAAACATTTGGATTTGTTTGGTAATGTTTGTAAACGTTTTGCAGAAATCGCTAAAAAGGTGAAACGTTTATATTGGTTTCGTAACGTTTTAAACGTTTGGATTGGTTTCATAACGTCTTAAACGTTTGGATTTGTTTCTTAACATTTGTAAACGTTTGGCATAAAACACTAAAAATGTGAAATGCATAGATTTGTTTCGTAACATTTTAAATGTTTGGATTTGTTTCTTAACGTTTGTAAATGTTTGGCTTAAATCGCTAAAAATGTGAAGCGTTTGGATTTGTTTCGTAACCTTTGTAAATGTTTGGCTTAAATCGCTAAAAATGTGAAACGTTTGGATTTGTTTGTAATCGTTTGGCTCAAAATGCAAAAACGGTGAAGCATTTGGTTTTGTTTCATAGCGTTTGTAAACGTTTTGCTTAAATTGCTAAAAAGATGAAACGTTTGGTTTTGTTTCGTAACATTTTTAAACGTTTTGCTTAAACGCTAAAAAGGTGAAATGTTTGCATTTGTTTCGTAACATTTATAAACGTTTGGCTTAAATCACTAAAAATGTGAAACGTTTGGATTTGTTTCGTAAAGTTTTCAACTTTTGGCTTAAATCGCAAAAAAGATGAAACATATAGATTTGTTTCGTAACGTTTGGCTTAAATCGCTAAAAAGGTGAAACGTTTGTATTTGTTTCGTAACGTTTTAAGATTGGTTTTATAACGTATTGAACGTTTGGCTTATATCGCTATAAATATGAAACGTTTGGATTTCTTTCATAACGTTTGTAAACGTTTGGCTTAAATATCTAAAAAGTTGAAACGTTTGGATTTGTTTCGTAATGTTTTTAAACGTTGGCTTAAATTGCTAAAAAGGTGAAACGTTTGGTTTTGTTTCATAACGTTTGTAAACGTTTGGCTTCAATCGTTAAAAAGGTGAAACGTTTGGTTTTGTTTCGTAACGTTTGTAAACGTTTGGCTTTGTGCGCGAAGCGGGTTCCGGACGAATCGTCCCTTCACTCGCCCAGGCTTATGGTCGACTCGGTTTTGGTTTAAGTTTGAAAAATTGCGGTGTCGCCACCTAGCCGTGCTAAGACTACCTGTTATATCGACTAGGTAATCTCACTTGCCTACGGCGAGATTACAGTACGCCGAGCCATAGACCAGGTTCGTGGACATATCCCGATTCTCATGTACTCTCTTAAAGGGCCCTTCCTCGTTATTTAACAGATTTACCCTTATCTCATATCGACAATCAAGTGGAATTCACAGGATATCAAAGCTGGAATCAGAGATGAATGCGTCTTAAACAAGTTTGACTCGCATATGACTTGATCTGAACTGGACAATAGCACTTAGGAATAATCTAATAGATAAGCAAGTAAAGGTCTGGTCTGGTCAATTTGCATGCATAATAGTCTATTAGGATGTCTAACTCAGGTTGATTTTATTGGCTATCTTTAAAGCCTATACACATTCTAATTACATATTCATGTGATTAACCTAAGTCGTTTAGGTGATTTGCTGGAATGGATTTGATTTCTTTGAGGTGGTTAGTCCTTTAGCCTGTTAATGATGGACTGGGCTGGGCCAATTTGAAAGCAGTATACATTGCAAGCATACCCATTTACAGTTGCTATACATACAAGGATAGGAATACTTTTAAACCTCGTTGACTTTGTGAGTGGGCTGCACTCACCGAACATGAGAGTTGTTTGTCACGTCGATACGGTTCTACTGGTTTGAAATGAGGTTGATTGGAGTTCGAACCATCCCGGTACGGCTTTTGGAAGTGGCTGGGTTTGCGGTCTATCGTCTTTAAGCCCGGTTTGTTTGCAGTTTACAATATTTGAGCTTCGGGGCCCAGGTTACAATTGGGTCTGCCACATTAACTACTAGAAACAGCTAGGTAATGAAAAGTATGATTCTGGGCTTCGAATCGGGCCAAATTCCGAGTTTGAATGAGCTTAAAAACACGTTTTCTTGTCCGAATCGCCGTCTGGAATATTTGGGAGTATTCTGGAAGTGTTCTTGTGGGGGGAGAAGGGTGCTGCTATTCTTTGCAACATTTCAATAAACTGTCGCATCAAGGGATTTTCATCTTGCGGTGGAGCATTATCCTCAGACTGTTCCTGTTTATTAAAAGATGCATTTTCAGGACCATGCACAGACTCTACAAACATTTCTGGGCCAATGGGATCATCTCCATGCCCATCCTTCCTATAGAAGATGTACTACATCAATTAGATGTATATCATGTTACGCATGTTATGCATGTTATGCCAATATGCATCACAACTCTAAGAGCTAGGCAATCTAATCCCCGCTCTGATACCACTAAATGTCACACCCTCTTAATTAAAATATTATTTACTCATAAAGTTATAACTAACAACACATAATCCAATTAAATACATTTCATGTTACGACACAAAAGTGTTAGCTTAAAGCATATCCATATACACTCATACTATCTCACATAAAAGACTAACTCTTAGTACAAACGTTTCATTTATCTATCTTATTTGCATAAATATTTATGCAAATAACAAAAAACCTCATTTATCTAACTTGGCACAAAAAAATAACGCAGAGGGGTGAGCCTGCAACTCAATATGTAAATAGATATATGCATACTAAATGAACGAAGGATTACGTTACCCCCCGAACTTGGCTCAAAGTATCAAAAACGTCTAAATTAGCAAAACCGTATCACTTTTACCCCGGACTTGGCACAAAGTATCAAAAACGTCTAAATTAGCAAAACCGAATAACTTTTACCCCGAACTTGGCAAAACCGATTCAAATACACCCCTACGCTGATGTGGCATCTAATTAAATATTTAACCATTATTAATCTAAAACCCATCTTCTTCTACTTCCACCACCACTATTCCTCTTCCTCCATCAACAACCACCAAAAACCCATCAACCACCACCCAAAACCATCAAAAACCGCCCAAAACACCACCCGCCGCCAAGAAATGAACTCAGAGACGAACTGAGTTCGTCTCTGTTGAGAGACAAACTCGTCTCTCAGATTAGAGACGAGCTTCATCTCTCAGATGAGAGACGAAAGCACAAACCCAGATCTAGGTTTCCAGATATGGGTTCGTTTGAAGATGAGCAGCTGCCGGAAAATATTAAAAGTTTTTGTAAAAAGAACAAAAAGGTCCTTTATATTTTCAGTTAATATAATTTTGATATGTAAAGTTTTAAAATTAACTTTTTTTTATTTATTATGGACTAATTTATATAATATTAAATGAATTAGGATTATTTTAAACCTTTTACCATTAAAAACAACCTAGAAAAACAAAACACCACTAAAACAGAACAGTGTATCTCACTCTCATAGCTGAAAGTGGGGAGGGGGGTTTTGTACCAAATTTAACAAGTTCAGGGTAAAAGTGATCCTGTTTTGCTAATTTGGACGTTTTTGATACTTTGTGCCAAGTTCAGGGGTTAAAGTGATCCTTTGTTCCATACTAAATATACACATTTCTAAGCATTCCAAGTAACTAATATATATCTCAAGCAATAATCCATTGAACATAAGCAATAATTATAACCAACAGAACAATCCAATGGTCAGTTCAAACCAAACATAATCTCACAATTCCAATCAACATCAAGCTTATAAAAGGATAGTCAATCATGCGCGTAATTCACATGTTGGCCTAAATCTCCGTATAGGCAACCAACATAAGTTATTGGCCCGAATTGCCCTTTAGGCAACCAATAACTCATTCTCACGATGTTGACTCGAATTGACATTTTAGGCAACCAACGAATATCTCAATTCTCATTGAATATCCAAACATAAGCATGACATGATTCTCAAAATTAAAACATGACTCACACCAAAAATTCAACGATAATTCACAAGCGCATTTACGTCTCAAATCAACACACATTTGCAATTGCAAACAAATGTATATACCAAGTATAACACTATCTATTCACTTACTCAATTCACCGAGTCTCAAACCCGTGAAGTTTCAGGCTTGTCTGTCATATTTCCTTCTGGTCTATAAGTACCTATTCACATATGTAATCTCAATTCATTCAAAAGGTGTAACTATTTCTTCAATTTTCATAAGGAAATAAACTAGTAACTATAACCCCTTTTTCTAGGCAGATTATGTGTAATGACTTCAAATAGGTACTACTCCTAACTCAAAAATCATTTATGAAACATATTGATATGAGTCCTGTACATTTGAGTATATAGTTTCATTTCAAATTGGAAGCACATAAATTGGATTAGCATAAATCAGATTATGCACATTACAACACCATTAAATTAAACTGTCTAGACAGATTATACAACTAAATGTTTCTTCCTTATTCACCATCCAAATGACAGAATTAGTCTTTTGTCGAAACTAAACAGTTTTAGTTAACATCCTAAAGAATCCAGAGAAACAATAATTAAATAATATGGAAATGTATAACTCATTGTATCAACTTTAAAAGTAGTTAAAGATGCAACTATAGTTCTACAAGTAGGCAGAACATATATCATATCTTCAAAGTGATCCACACATCAATATAAACACAATTTAGCAAAACCCTTTGGTGGAGTTATAGGTATATGAGTCTATAAAATATATCAAAATGAACCAACCCAATTAGATCTCAATACTATGAGATATTCATGTTTTGGTGACACCCTATCTGGTTGTATTGGCAGACAGAGCAACAACATGGTATGGACTATTAGGCTATCATAACAATTTCAAATAATAAAACCCAAAGCATAACAATTATAGTTTACATAGACTCAAGAATCGTTCAGTTTGGAGTTGAATAACGCAACTTATAGCACCAACAACATGAACCGAAATTCGGCCAGAAAAAGAGTTAAACCAGAAAACCTAAAACAACTAATTCAAATGATTACACATACCTTAATTCTTCAAATTATTGATTCAACCTTAAAACCTAAATGATTTTATGTTTAATTGATGGAATAATCTCTGAATATTAGCAAGGATTTCCTCTTCTTCTCTCTTCTTTTTCTAGGTTTAGTTTTGATAAGGATAAAGCTTAAGAGGTGATATTTAACATGTAGTTAGGGTTTATTATGATAGTATACATTTGGTTTCATAGAATCATTTATCAATACCAATATCTCATATAATCCTTGAAATGTTTTATATGTTCAATTCTAACCTAAAATTTAATTTCATTTCAAACCACTCAAATCAACCTAGTTTTCCGACGTACTTTCATTCCAATTTGGTTCTGATATATTTGTTGTTTGTTATACTACCGATTATTCATTTTGAATAGTTATAGCATTAATCAAACACCCATAATTTTCATTTAATTAACATTAATCATTACTTTAAATGCTCACGTAAATGCAAATGAACGACGCTTACTCTTGACCATCGAAATGCATGAAATGTATGAGCATCACTATATGCAATTTAAATATGGGTGTTACAACTCTCCCCACCTTAGAAAATTTCGTCTCAAAATATAAGAACTTACCACCATTATAAAATTGATAAAGGTATTTCCTTCTCATATGTTCTTCCACCTCCCATGTAGCTTCTTTTGGAGAATGACGATTCCATCTTACTTTAACCATCTGTATCTCTTTATTCTTTCATTTCTTTACCTCTACTCCTAGTATTTCTATAGGTTCCTCTATGTATACCAATTTTCCTGTGAGTTCTACCCCCGTTTCTTGTATCACATGACTAGGATCAGATCTATATCTTCATAATATGGAAGCATGAAACACGTCATGAATTTGTGATAACTCTCCCGGTAATGCTAGTCGATAAGCCAATGGTCCAATTCTATCAATGATTTCATACGGTCCAATATATTTTGGACTAAGCTTTCCCTGCTTGCCAAATCTCAAAACTCCTTTCCGTGGAGATACTTTCAAGCATACTTTCTCACCCACTTCATATTCAATTTCCCTACGATGTCTATCAGTGTAACTCTTTTGCCGATCTTGTGAAGCTTTTAAGCACTGTTTGACTGTTTGTATCTTATCCATAGTTTCTTAAACTGTTTCAGGACCTTCAATTTGTCGCATTCCTTCAATATCCCAACACATTGGACTTCGACACTTTCTTCCATACAGTGCTTCATATGGAGCCATACTTATACTAGAATGAAAACTATTATTGTAGGCAAATTCCATCAAGGATACAATTAAAATGGGAACATCATGCAATCTAACAATCTCAAAAATATACAATGCAACCAATTTATCAAGGGAATCAATTTGTCGAACAGGTAAGAAATGAGCAGATTTAGTGAGTCTATCAACAATAACCCATATAGAATCATGCTTTCTGAATGTACGTGGCAACCCAACAACAAAATCCATAGTTATTTTCTCCCATTTCCACTCTGGTATAGCTAAAGAATGAAGTTTACCTGCAGGTGCCTGATGTTCTACTTTCACTTGTTGGCATGTTAAGCATTTAGCCACAAATTCTGACATATCTTTCTTCATTGTTGGACACAAATAAAAAGGCGTCATATTTCTGTACATTTTAGTACTTCCAGGATGCATACTATAAGGTTCATTATGAGCTTCTTCTAATATATCCTCCCTCAAGTTTTCCACATTTGAAACACAAACACGACTGCCATTTAACAAAAGACCATCATCTCTCAGAACAAATTGGTCATGTTTTCCTTGTTCAACCTTTCTTCTCATCTTCTGTAAATAAGGATCTTCAAACTGAGTTTCTATAATTTTATCTTTAATAGAAGGCTTCACTTGCAAGGTGGCTAATAAGGTATCATCATGTGTGTCTAACAAAGTGTTCATTCCTCGAAGTGCAACTAAATATTCAATATCATATCAGAGCATACATGCCATACGATCCACAGCCTTTCGACTCAAAGTATCAGCAACAACATTTGCTTTTCCAGGATGATAATCAATAGTACAGTCATAATTTTTCAGTAACTCAATCCATCTTCTTTGCCTTAAATTCGACTCTTTCTATGTAGGAATATATTTCAAGCTTTTATGATCTGTGAAAACTTGAAACGTCTCACCATATAAGTTATGTCTCCATGTCTTTAATGCATGCACAATGGCACCTAGTTCTAGATCATGAGTTTGGTAATTCACTTCATGAGGTCACAGTTTTCTAGAAGCATAAGGAATAACCTTCCCATGTTGCATTAATACACATCCAAAGCCTTATTTTGATGCATCGGTGTAAACTACATAACCTCCATTTTCAGATGGTAAGGAAAGTATTGGTGCTGAAGTACGACTTTTGTTTAATTCCTCAAAGCTTTTCTCACATGTGTCAATCAACTTGAAAGTTGCATTCTTTATCAGTAAATTTGTCAACGGTTTTGCAATAACACAAAAGTCTTTCACAAATCTTCTGTAATACCCTGCTAAACCCAGAAAACTTCGATAACATTCTTTGGTGACTCCCATTCAAGATTAGCTTTAATCTTTGATGGATATCTGGTTGTACACCATATTTTGAAATTATATGCCCCAAAAAGGCTATTTCTACCAACCAGAATTCACATTTACTAAACTTGGCATAAAGTTATTAATCTTTCAAAACTTGTAAGACAATTCTCAAATGTTGTTCATGTTCTTCATGGCTTCGAGAATAGATAAAAATAGGCTTAATTACTTAAAAAAACCCTCATCTTTAATTTTGTTTTTGTTTATACCCTGACCTAGAAAAATTGTCACATATACTCATGACCTTACTTTATGTTTCACCTCTACCCCAAATTTCAAAAAAAATACGATTTATTAAAAACAACTAAATTTGAGGGTTATTTTATACCTTTTTCTACTAAAAAAATACAAACAAGTACTTCATCTTTAAAAACATTCAAATAAATCCTAAAATTAATTTTTTTAATTTAAATAAAATAAAATAAATAAAATATTTTTTATTAATTATAATCTACAATTATACTCTAATTTGAAAAACCGCTAAATATTATTATTTATAAAGAATTCTATTTTTAAAACAGATGTCGGAAAAGGAGGAGCTGAGCTGCTTCTCCTTCTATGGAGGAACAACGTGAAGGAGGAACACGCTGTTCCTCCATGGTCCTTGGGAAGGAGGAACAGATATGTTCCTCCTTTCCATGGAGGAACAACGTGTTCCTCCATGGAAGGAGGACGACGGTTCCTCCTTCCACGAAAGGAGGAAAGTGGCGGTGGGTGAATTCTTTTTTTAAAAAAAAATTAATTTAATTTTATTGAAAGAGTTTTTTATGGTTCTTAATTTTGATAGTGGGTTCTAAAATTGGAGTACGGTTGTAGGTCGGGAATAATTAAATAATTATGATTAATTGATTTTATTAAAGAAGAAGGTGTTTTTGTATAATTAATAACTTTGATGTGTAATTAGAATATATACTAAAAAAGAAGGACTATTTTAAACCTCTTTTCAAATGAAAAGAGGTAAATTTAATACTTCGAGGGTAGAGGTGAAACATAAAGACAAGGTCATGAGTTTTCCTAGGTTAGGGTATAAACGAAAACAAAGTTAAAGGTGAGGGTTTTTAAGTAATTAAGCCGATAAAAATATCATCAATAAACACAATCAAAAACTGATCCAAATACTGCTGAAACATTTTGTTCATTAATGATATAAAAACAGTTGGAGCATTCGTCAATCCAAATGACATCACAATAAACTCATAATGACCATACCTAGTTCTAAATGCAGTTTTAGGAATGGACTTCTCATCAACTCGAAGTTGCCAATATCCTGACCGCAAATCAATTTTAGAAAATATCGTGGCACCTCTCAATTGATCAAGTGAATTATCGATCCTTGGCATTGGATATTTATTCTTCACAGTTATTTTATTCAATTGCTTATAATCAATGCATAATCGCATACAACCATCTTCCTTTTTCACAAATAACACAGGTGCGCCCCAGGGAGAAATACTTGGCCTGATGAACCCCTTATCAAGTAGTTCTTCTAACTGTTTCTTGAATTCTTTCAATTCTAGTGGAGCCATTCTATATGGTGCAATAGAAATTGTAGCTGACCCAGGCATAGTTTCAATTTCAAAATCAACCTCCCTATGATGTGGCAAACTAGGCAAACCATCAAGAAACACATCTGGAATGCCTCTCACTATTAGAATTTCTGAAACCCCCGGACTAACATTAGTCATATCTATTACACTAGCCAAATATGATTGACATCCATCTCTTATATAAATGAAATGTAGTAATAGCAGAGATTAAACAATTAGGCACTACTCGTCAAAAAAAAAACAATTAGGCACTGTTTTCCTTTTCCCAACAATAATTGTTTTAATTTGCCCTTGAATTTCCATAACTACTTCTTTAGTTTGACAATCAAAAATGCATGATGTTTTGACAACCAATCCATACCCAATATAACATCAAACTCTCTCAAATGAACAACCACCAAATCAGCTTGTAAGGTCATACCATCCACAATCATATGACAAGATTTTATCATAATATTTACAATAATAACACCCCCAGCATGCATAGAAACATACATATCATGTCCCAATGGTTCTAATATGCCATGCACACATAATACAAACTCATGTGATATGAATGAACATGTAGATCCAGGATCAATTAACATATGTGCGTCATAGTTACAGATAGAAAATATACCAGTAATCACATCAGGTGCAGTAGGTGCATCTTGCCTCGTCACTGCAAATACTCTTGCTCGGGTATGAGGTTTGCCTGTATATCCAGACTGTATAGCTGAAAATGTTCCTCCTCCTCCTCTATTACCTCTCCCTCTTCCACGGCCAACACCCTTTTTGTGTATATTTTTACCCACACTACTCTGACCCATGGCATGAGAATCTTCAAGTAAACCTCTCCTGAGTGGACAATCTCTAACAATATGGCCAGGTTTACGACAATTATAACACACAATAGGGTTTCTTCCCCAACACTATCCTGGCTGTACTCTACCACAATTTACACACACTGGAGTCGATCCTACACTAACTGGCCTTGTTGGTCGTTGTCTATTATCAAACCCAGTAGATGTATATCCACCTCTGCCAGATGACATTGAGGCTGGCCTACTCGACTGACCTCTTCCCTTTCCTCTATACCCACTAGTACTTGAACTTGATCCTCAAAAAGAAAAGGAACTAACATGTCTTGAATGAGCATTAAAAGTCCCAATCATTTTCTTCTTTTTAGACTCTATCTCACTCCTTTCAACTGGTATTTCTTCAGCCCTCAATGCACTATAAGTAGGAGTCTTAACAGTAATTTTCTCTCGAATATCAAGGTTCAAATCCATTTCAAATTTACTTCTTTTCCTTTCCTTAGTAGTTATCTCTTCAGGTGCATACTTTGATAATTTGACAAATTGAAGTTCATATTCAGCCACTGATAACTCATTCTGCTTCAGTTCCATGAATTCAATTTTCTTTTTATCACGATATACTGGTGGCATGTACTTCTCACCAAATTCTCTAAATCATCCTTAGTTAAAGTCAATGGCCTATTTCCGCTTCCTGGATTTGTTTCCCACCAATCCAAAGCATCCTTCTCAAATAATGACATTGCATATTTTAGCTTATGTTGAGGAGCGCATTCAATTATGTCTAAAACTCTCTCTGTATTTCTCAACCATTCTTCAGCTTTTGCATGATCTGTAGTACCTCCAAATGTCTTTGCCCCTTGTTTCCTAACTCTCTCATAGTTTTTTATCAATTTCTGGTTCCTGTGCTCGATGGTGCAGAGGTGCTGCTATTCTTTGCAACATTTCAATAAACTATTGCAGCAAGGGATTTTCATCTTGCGGTGGAGCATTATCCTCAGACTGTTCCTGTTCATTAAAAGATGCATTTCCAGGACCATGCACAGACTCTACATACATTTCTAGGCCAATGGGATCATCTCTATGCTCATCCATCCGATAGAAGATGTACTACATCAATTAGATGTATATCATGTTAGGACTTAGACTACATTTTCTTAGTATTTTATGGGCTATTCGCGGTTAATTGCGATTCAACGCCTCAAGATTGTTGTTGCGCACTGACATGTCTACTTGATGTTGCACAAACGGATCGATAGCTTAGACAATTTTCTCTGGAAATTATCATTGGATGCCTCAATATCATAACATTTTTTACCTGTCCGAAAAATAGGTGTCTACAGTTTTCCCCCTCTTTAACGTGAATTGGCGAAGTAGGTCAATTCACGTTAAAAAGTAGCTCACCGTTCGACAACGACCAGGATACTGCCCACCGTAGAGGTACCAACTCGTGGGTGGTTTGGTAATGCCCGAGCCCAAGCACTACCGGTTGTGGTGCGTGATGCTGACTCTACACGCCCTTGTTTTGGTATATCCTCCCACAACCCGAGAATGGCTTCCGATGGTAGCGCCCTAACCTGAGCACTACCTGTTGCAGTGCACAATACTAACGCTGTGCTCCCTCATATCCGGTCTATTCTACCCCAACCCGAGAATAGTCTCTTGTGGTAGCGCCCTATCCTGAGCGCTACCTATCGCGGTGCACAATGCAAATGTTGTGCTCCCTTGTTTCCGGTTTACTCTCCCCCAGCCCGAGAATCGTCTCTGGTGGTAGCGCCTTATCCTGAGCGCTACCAATCGTGGTGCACAATACTGACGCTGCGCTACCTGTCGCGGTGTAGAACGTTTTGTCAGTTTGCTTCTCAGCGTTGATGATGAAATCTAAGTTTGCTCTTTTATGAGATGTCTTAACCTGATAGACATGTTATTTTCAATAGCCATATATCCATGCATTAATAAGATCGAGTTATGTCTTTTGCTCATTAAATAACCAGTACAAAGAAGTGAAAAACTTCTAGAGATAATTCGGTCGCAAGAGACTATACCTCTGAATAATGAGAAAACTCGGACAACTATCTTATCGGGATAGTGGCTTGCGTGGTAGTACCCACAAGAGATCTCTCACATGTCTCTTGGCACAAAAAGATTTGGCCATAAACCGGAAGGCTTACACGACTCAAAGGCGTTTAGCAGTAGAAGCACACATTAGAAACGAACGTCTAGCCCGGATAGGACACCACAAACAAAGAAGTCCACCACCAGAGCAGCGACCATCTATATATGAGAGCGAGACAATCTAAAGAGTGGAAGGAGGAGCACACTACAAGACCTCCTCTAGATGCTTGAGATCCGTGTAAGACGCTCATAAAAAATAGTCCATTACAAAAATCCAAAAAGGTCTAATTGACGGCAGGGGTACGGTCCCTTGAAACAGAAAGTATCTCAATTGTAACAGTTATTCCATGAGCTAGCAATATAGATCTTTTATCAAGCATGCATGCCATGATTATTGACCAGCACATGTACCGAGAAAGGACAGACAAATGATCATAAAACTTATAAGCACTACTTCTAGAGACAACGAAATCCAAAATTCATTTAATGTCACGACCCGAATTCCACCCTAATCCAAGTCATGACCGGCGCTAGGGAATGGGAATGGTTGTTCTGAAACCCGTAGCAAGCCTAGAACCTCTAGAAATTTTTCGCAAATATTATTAGTGGATCGTATCTCACGTACGATCCATTTTCAGAGAACACCGTTAAAACCTTTCTTGTTTAACGCAAACACATTTCTGAAATATACTTATAAGCGAGATATGGTTTAAGAAGTACTGGTTAGATAACCTTGTTATCTCAACCCTTGTTTTCTTCTTAAAACCTGGCGTGGTGATTACTGGAAACCAGGGACTTATCTTTCGCTTGCCTTAACAAACAGGCAGCCCCGTTCCAATCCACACACAACAGTTAATATGTTTAATAAAATAGTGCGGACATCTTGCGTCTCGCAACGGTGGTATTAAACATATTAAAATACACAGCGGACCGGTTACACATAGCCGGCGTATAAAAACATACTGTTAAAACACACGAGACCGACTCGGTAACTAGATACAATATGCCACTAAGCAGCCATCCAGAAGGTATAGACACGTGCACTAGATCCTATCAGAGTATTTAAACAGAGGACTAGTGGCACGGCTGCTGGCATATCACACTTATACTATTGCAGCACACTAAGAGTACAAAATCCTATGTACATTACCCAAGAAGAGCTTTCCTGAAGAAAGGATGAGGAAGCTCGACTAACCTCAAAGCTCGTTTCCTGAAAAATGGGATAACAACAACGGGGTCAGAAATATAAATATTTCTGAGTGAGTAAACAGTTTACAAGTAAATACCAAAATCGCATCATATATATAAAACAGTTATATATATAAAATATGTTACCAATATGTCGATCCATATGAAACCCTAGTCCAAAATTGTCCTAACAGACACACTTATCTTACGAGCTTATAGACAACAGAATAAGGACCGTGACCCGAGTCACTGCCATCCACTTCTGTATCTCTGGTACCTGGACCGTAATCATGAAACTGTCATCGCGGTTTATCCCGCGACCGTAACTGTATTACTGCTGTCTCAGGATTTACCCGTGAAGTCAGGGCATTTACTTTCCCAATGACTTACACGACAGACATACCTCTATACCTCGACAGAAGTACATCAAAAAATCGATGTTGGTGATCACACAACCCTATTGCTTCCCAATAGGTAGCTCGTTCCAATGGACCTTTCTTGGCTAAATTATACTACTGCGATTTATGGATTTAAAATAATTGAATACTGATATTCAAAAGTAAACACGTAAACTCACAGTACTGCTAAATTACTACTTAGCACCGCCGTATGTGTGATAGACTCCCTAGAGCCTTGTCTGACTGCTGGATAGCTAGTCGGATCAAACATACAAAACACACAAGACAACACATTAATATTTGTTCTGCTATAAACATCTAGGTCCTGAAACCTAGGTCCAGACAAATCATATAAACATATAACACATAACACTTATGGTCTTTTATTTCTTAAAAACCATATAAACCGTTTTCACCTCGAGAAAACGTTTATACTTCTCTCTATAAGTCATCTTAGGTATAATTAAAATCATTTAATAGTATAGACTTGATTGTCAAAACAATTCACAGTCGTATACTAATTATTTAGCAAAGCCGATTGCTAAATCTTTTAAACTGGTTAAACGTCGACTTTAACTCTTTTAAAGTCCTTTTTAAACGTTTAACTTTACTTTTAAAATCTCATTTTAAAACACCTAACTTTAGGTTTAAAAATATTTATTTAAAGTATTTTAGATTCGGTCGGAATACACGTCGAGTTACAAGGCGAAAACATCTCGGAATCGCCCCTCGAAAGTCCGCCGAAAAGTCCGGAAAAATCCCCACGCACACATCCCGCTAAGTACTGCTGTGCGGGCGCACAGCAGGCCAGTCCCGGGGAAATCGATCCCCGGGCCATTCCGACGTTCTTTTAAATCTCGTTTTTCCGCTCCTAACACATATACACAATCCAATCTATCCATATTCACATTCGGAACGTTAAAATAATAGGTATACGTTCGATTCGATACGGTAACCGTTTATAAACGTATATATATTCGATATATATCGAAATATATTAAAATAAACGTTTAATACGGAATTAATACCTCGATTACTCGAGTAATCGTTGAAGAAACGGAGTTAAAATCGAGAAACGGACGAAGCGGTCGAAATCCTAATGTCGCCTGCTTCCCAGAGAGCTAAGCAGCTCTTCATTTGCTAAGGAAATGAGCAAATGAGTTATCTGTACTCATTTAGCTCATTTGAAACATATATATAGTTAATGGCTAAAGTGACGTTTAATACTAGCTCAATCATACACTTTAAACCAACTTCTTAATTAGTCGTCCGTAGCTCAAACGGAAACGACTTTCAAATTTCGTGAAAATTTACCCAAAAATCAATAAAATAAAATATAATATAATTTTTATTCTCATCCGACTTATATTTTATTTTCAATAAATCTCGGAAGATTTATTAGGTCCAAATCAATCCCACTTGATTAAAATTACGACGTCCAAATTTCATGAAACTTTGACGGTAGCTTCGTCAAATTATTTCGCGAATAATGACACCAAAATTATTCGCTCGAGACTTATAAATTATTTTATTCTAATTTGGACTAATTAATTATACTTAATTAGTTTATAACTAAAATTAATTAAAGTAAAAAATCCAAGGACTAAGGAATACCTTTTCCATAACTTGCTTACCACTTCACACCGCCTCTCCTTCTTATTCTCTTCTTATCATTTTTTTTCTTTTAATATATATATATATATATATATATATATATATATATATATATATATATATATATATATATATATATATATATATATAAACTTATATTCTTTAATTACACGTCGAGACTTCCGAGTTTCGACATTTTAATTTCAGAGTTTTGTCCGAAATATTAAACTCTCCACTTAGAGTGGTATATTGATATATTAATTATCAATATATATTTATCTTACGATTCCAGTCGTATTTTATGTTCTATTAGTCCCATCATATTCCTTTATTAAAATTTAAATCCTCGATTTAAATTTTTAAACTCCTATTATTATAATATACTTTTAGGGATACTTATAAATTAAATTTACGTTTAAATTTAATTTACATATTCCCGGCTAATAAAACCTTTATACGTGGCTTATAAAAATACGGATTATTACATTCTCTCCCCCTTATATAAATTCGCTCTCGAATTTACATACACTTTTTCTTTTACTTATATAGCCAACAATACTTTTCCATTTCATGTTCTATGCTTTTCACAGCATAAACATTACTGTTGTTGTCTGTGGCATAATTGCTGCCATCTATGACACAGTTGATGTCGTCTATGGCACAATTGCACAGCTGTGCACTATTGTTAACTTACTACCTTTCTTTTATTCACTTTTCCATCTCTACTTTACTTGTCCTTATAGACCTTATACTTTACTTTACTAGTATACGAACACTGGTTATCTAAACCTTGCAGTTCTTCTCTAACTGCAGCTCATATATCTCAATCGCTTTACATCTCATGTCACTGTACTTTCACTTATAGGTTCCTAACCTATAACCTTGACTTCTGTTATCAGAAATCTTTAAACTTATTAACCTCGTGTTATTCCCTTATGTTATTTCACTTCGAGCCTACTTCGGCTACCCAGATCGTTTATCCTGAAGCGTCTGTTTACCAAATAAATTTGGTATTCTTATATTCGGAAATGCGTTCTACAACTTCCGTTTAGACTTCGAGTTAAGATTCTTTCTCGAAGGTATCAGAAATTGACCTCAAAGTTGGCTCTTTGAGCTAATTTTAAAAGACTGCAAAACTGCCGGCATGGCTGTTATCGAAGCCAATGAACCAAGCATTTAAACCAGTCTTTTTCCAAATATTATTTCAAATTCCCATATTTTGACATCCAATCTACAACTTCCATGAAGAGTCGAACTTAATCCGACCTCTTTTCGGTTTCCGAAATCGTCCTTAAAGTTGGCTACTAGCCATACTTGTATAATTTATACATCTTATTACTTTTCCTTTTTGTTGTACTTCTTTACAAACAATACAAACTTTGAACTCATTTCTGGGATATAAACTTGTTACTAAGTCTTATGATATCACCTTTGAATTCACTTTCTTTTTATTCCTTGAACTTTCTAGTTCGCTGTTTATTATTGGTTGTACATTTTATTGTACCTTTTTATCATTAAGATTTTTAGTCTTATTATAAATTTTTTCATATCTGTTACTCGTTTTAGGGTAATGTTGGTTAAGTATTTTTAATTTCTAACCTTACCCTCTTTATCTGTTGGAACTCCTGTTCCATAAACAGACTACTCTTCCTTAACATCCTTTACACTCTCTTATGATTCTATATTTTGTATAGAATGTCTTTTATCTTCTCATGATTCTATATCTTGTATAGAATGTCTACTAATTCCTTATCAATCTATAGTAACTTCCTGTTACAGATTGAATTACTGGTTTCCTCTCATTAATGATGTGTTCGTACAGGTGTAAGGGTAGGTTATAACCTAATTATCTCACCGTGAAACACCTTTTCACTTACTCCACAATCACACAAAACTATACTCCCGTTACTAGCTTTCGGTATTTTCAAGGTTAATTATAACCCTTAACCTATTTCCTATATACATATTCTCCTTGTTCACAGCTAACAGTTACTATAACTGTACTATAGCTGTTACTATCGCATTTAATTAACTAACTATTAACTTTAGCTCCGTTTTCAAACATTTCACTTTGAAAACAAAATGTTTATTAACATTTTTCTATTTTTACTCGGCCATACTATACATATTTCTGGCCCGACATTGAAAATACATGTACATTACATGTATATTCCATTACCAGCCAGCCAAGACCTCACAGTCATAAGGCTCGGTTCTCGGAATTTCATCTTTTGAAACTACTGTCTCATTACAGTTTTCAAATTCATTTATATACATATATGGAGCTTATGTTGATAATTCCAAGTTAATTAAAGTTTACACTTCTTATCATTGTCACTTGCACCTTTGGCTCACTGCCAAAAGTTCACGCAAGTTCCACGACAACATTCCCATCATCGAGCATCTTCCAACGCTCCGTTCAACGATCGCAACGGTTAAAACTTAGATAACCGTCTTGGGACTATCATATCCCAATATCAAACCAATCTAACGGTTTGATCATACGTTATTAGGGTTTTACTACACCCTACTAGTTTCCATACAACATCTGAAACTCACTCGTCCAATTCACTATTTCCATCTCCGTTACACCTTGATAACATCTTTATTTTATGTTGGTTCAAGGTTTGATATATCTTTTAAGTATATTATTTATTCGTTTTATGATTTAATAATCATTTTCATTAATGAATATCTGTTAACACAACTTAATAACTCCGTTAGTCGTTAACATATTCATTGATCCTCTTTATTCATTTCAGAACTAGTAGCGTACCTACTCGGTTCTGAGAATACTCATACTTTCTTTTACCATCTTTCTTGTAGATGTTTCGTTGTTGTTTATTATTTAAGTGCTGAGGTTTACTCCTCTCAGACTTATGAATTTTAGTTTATCTAACCACTCGTGTGGATTTAAGAGATATGTCCATTACTGACATCTGCTCTGTCTGTAAGACTAATCTCCAATCCGATTAATTAAACACGTGTGTATGACTTTGTTCACATATAGTTACTTGAAGTCAAACTAACCGAGTTGTGTTTAATTAGATCCTACTCTCTTATCTTAATCGTGACAATCTTCTATTGTCTACCCTCGAACTTTTATTTACCATAAAAGTTCATCACTAGACTTATATCAGTCTATTCCTGAGTAAGAATGTAGATTCTCACTCACTCTACTCTTCCCGTACTTTCATTAACTAATGTCTCGGTATGAAACATTAGAATTTAGGTCTTTATTATTAGTCTTTATAATAAAAACCGTTATTCTTTATCCCTTTTTCACATCTACCTTGTCACTATCACAGAGTTTTCGTTTGAGAAAATACAGTTTTGTCTCGCGTACACTGACGCTTAACAAATACAAATCAATTTGTTTTGCTTGCAAGCCTTTCTTTAAATCTCACTTTTAAAACAAATTGTGAATTCTCAAATTCACGGTTCAAAACCTTTTCATACAATTGTGCTTCAGGGTGATGACATCTCTCATCCCTAAAGAGTTGCTATTTTAATTCACTTTTCATTGATATACTGATATATCAATATATATATGATGCATGCCCTAATTAAAATCATTTTATGTATATATATCATATATATAAAATTCAGGTATGCTTCTTCTATAGTGATTTTCGCATCATGCACCTTTAATGCATCTGAGCACAATTATACGTTCAACTGTAAAATAAAACTTTAACAAGTTTCTTTTCAAACTACTTCTCTGTGCCATTTCAAGGTTTTCCTAATCCTCACATTAGGATTTATAGTTCTTTATTTAATATTTATCTTTTTTGTTATTATTCATCATCAGGCTGTTTATTAACAGTTATTGTTCATTAGTATGTGTGTTCTTGTTTAAGGATATTTTCTATCTCTGTACTTTATGTTTTCTAGTTTTAGTATCTCCTACTAAAACACATAAACGTACTTACTTAAATGTAAGACACATATCTAAACGATACCTGATGATGATTGTCGAGGCGGTAGTGCCTCTCGAATCATCAGACCTTTTCCTCGTTCGCATCGGCGTATAAGTTTCCCTTTACCTTCCTCATGAACATTCTCACATAGCGTCTCAATCTATTCAAACTTTGTTTCTCTTGTTCCTCATTAGCATACCCATTCTCCCACCTTTGACCTGGGGAATGACTCATCCTTTGTTGAACTATCCTTAGATTGTTTATCTTTTCTAAATCCTTCCCCCAGCCTAAACTCTATATAGGCTGATATAACAGTAGATTCAGACAGTGAATCAATACTGTCGTCAATAACATCTATGTCTCCCATTGATCTCTCCAGATCCTCTAATTCAATAGCATCATCGTCTGTATCCATCTTATCAACTGAAGCAAAATCTTCAGCCTCTAATGGATTATCAGGCATAATTGGTTGACTAAGCAAACCATGTCAATCAGGCACGACATGCGGCTGAGCTCGACTAGGCCCAGACATGGTGAAACACATGTGGCCATAACGCAAGTAGTCGATATAACAGTTATTGAAAAACATGTTTTCATATAACAGATAACACCTTATAAACACATATAAAATAAAACACATAGCAATCACACGTATAGTTCAGAGAAAATCTAACTAATTTCTCGAACAAACGATTCTTCTGAAATCTTCGCCTTGTTCTGTATTCGAACAGAATCATCTTCTTTAAATATTGGTCAATTGGTCTGACCATTGCGTACTACTCTAATAGCGCGTCTCAAACATAGGAACATCTCACATGTTCCCTCGTTAGCGTCGCCTTTCAAACACAAGAACATTTCATATGTTCCTGATCAAACATCACATATACACTACACAGGTTTACGGATTTCTACTTATAGCTGAAGGTTTTCAACAACTGAAAACTGATCAAGACATGACTCGAATCCTATGTTGCTGCAATAGTCTACTAGAAATCCTCACAACTATTAACACATCTTACTTAACAGTATCAGCAACAGTACTTCGGATGGTCGAGTACATAAAACGTTGCTCTGATACCACCTTTGTCACGACCCGAATTCCACCCTAATCCAAGTCATGACCGGCGCTAGGGAATGGGAATGGTTGTTCCGAAACCCGTAGCAAGCCTAGAACCTCTAGAAATTTTTCGCAAATATTATTAGTGGATCGTATCTCACGTACGATCCATTTTCAGAGAACACCGTTAAAACCTTTCTTGTTTAACGCAAACACATTTCTGAAATATACTTATAAGCGAGATATGGTTTCAGAAGTACTGGTTAGATAACCTTGTTATCTCAACCCTTGTTTCCTTCTTAAAACCTGGCGTGGTGATTACTGGAAACCAGGGACTTATCTTTCGCTTGCCTTAACACACAGGCAGCCCCGTTCCAATCCACACACCACAGTTAATATGTTTAATAAAATAGTGCGGACATCTTGCGTCTCGCAACGGTGGTATTAAACATATTAAAATACACAGCGGACCGGTTACACATAGCCGGCGTATAAAAACATACTGTTAAAACACACGAGCCCGACTCGGTAACTAGATACAATATGCCACTAAGCAGCCATCCAGAAGGTATAGACACGTGCACTAGATCCTATCAGAGTATTTAAACAGAGGACTAGTGGCACGGCTGCTGGCATATCACACTTATACTATTGCAGCACACTAAGAGTACAAAATCCTATGTACATTACCCAAGAAGAGCTTTCCTGAAGAAAGGATGTGGAAGCTCGACTAACCTCAAAGCTCGTTTCCTGAAAAATGGGATAACAACAACGGGGTCAGAAATATAAATATTTCCGAGTGAGTAAACAGTTTACAAGTAAATACCAAAATCGCATCATATATATAAAACAGTTATATATATAAAATATGTTACCAATATGTCGATCCATATGAAACCCTAGTCCAAAATTGTCCTAACAGACACACTTATCTTACGAGCTTATAGACAACAGAATAAGGACCGTGACCCGAGTCACTGCCGTCCACTTCTGTATCTCTGGTACCTGGACCGTAATCATGAAACTGCCATCGCGGTTTATCCCGCGATCGTAACTGTATTACTGCTGTCTCAGGGTTTACCCGTGAAGTCAGGGCATTTACTTTCCCAATGACTTACACGACAGACATACCTCTATACCTCGACAGAAGTACATCTAAAAATTGATGTTGGTGATCACACAACCCTATTGCTGCCCAATAGGTAGCTCGTTCCAATGGACCTTTCTTGGCTAAATTATACTACTGCGATTTATGGATTTAAAATAATTGAATACTGATATTCAAAAGTAAACACGTAAACTCACAGTACTGCTAAATTACTACTTAGCACCGCCGTATGTGTGATAGACTCCTTGGAGCCTTGTCTGACTGCTGGATAGCTAGTCGGATCAAACATACAAAACACACAAGACAACACATTAATATTTGTTCTGCTATAAACATCTAGGTCCTGAAACCTAGGTCCAGACAAATCATATAAACATATAACACATAACACTTATGGTCTTTTATTTCTTAAAAACCATATAAACCGTTTTCACCTCGAGAAAACGTTTATACTTCTCTCTATAAGTCATTTTAGGTATAATTAAAATCATTTAATAGTATAGACTTGATTGTCAAAACAATTCCCAGTCGTATACTAATTATTTAGCAAAGTCGATTGCTAAATCTTTTAAACTGGTTAAACGTCGACTTTAACTCTTTTAAAGTCCTTTTTAAACGTTTAACTTTACTTTTAAAATCTCATTTTAAAACACCTAACTTTAGGTTTAAAAATATTTATTTAAAGTATTTTAGATTCGGTCGGAATACACGTCGAGTTACTAGGCGAAAACATCTCGGAATCGCCCCTCGAAAGTCCGCCGAAAAGTCCGGAAAAATCCCCACGCACACGTCCCGCTAAGTACTGCTGTGCAGGCGCACAGCAGGCCAGTCCCGGGGAAATCGATCCCCGGGCCATTCCGACGTTCTTTTAAATCTCGTTTTTCCGCTCCTAACACATATACACAATCCAATCTATCCATATTCACATTCGGAACGTAAAAATAATAGGTATACGTTCGATTCGATACGGTAACCGTTTATAAACGTATATATATTCGATATATATCGAAATATATTAAAATAAACGTTTAATACGGAATTAATACCTCGATCACTCGAGTAATCGTTGAAGAAACGGAGTTAAAATCGAGAAACGGACGAAGCGGCCGAAATCCTAATGTCGCCTGCTTCCCAGAGAGCTAAGCAGCTCTTCATTTGCTAAGGAAATGAGCAAATGAGTTATCTGTACTCATTTAGCTCATTTGAAACATATATATAGTTAATGGCTAAAGTGACGTTTAATACTAGCTCAATCATACACTTTAAACCAACTTCTTAATTAGTCGTCCGTAGCTCAAACGGAAACGACTTTCAAATTTCGTGAAAATTTACCCAAAAATCAATAAAATAAAATAAAATATAATTTTTATTCTCATCCGACTTATATTTTATTTTCAATAAATCTCGGAAGATTTATTAGGTCCAAATCAATCCCACTTGATTAAAATTACGACGTCCAAATTTCATGAAACTTTGACGGTAGCTTCGTCAAATTATTTCGCGAATAATGACACCAAAATTATTCGCTCGAGACTTATAAATTATTTTATTCTAATTTGGACTAATTAATTATACTTAATTAGTTTATAACTAAAATTAATTAAAGTAAAAAATCCAAGGACTAAGGAATACCTTTTCCATAACTTGCTTACCACTTCACACCGCCTCTCCTTCTTATTCTCTTCTTATCATTTTTTTTTCTTTTAATATATATATATTTATATATATATAAACTTATATTCTTTAATTACATGTCGAGACTTCCGAGTTTCGACATTTTAATTTCGGAGTTTTGTCCGAAATATTAAACTCTCCACTTAGAGTGGTATATTGATATATTAATTATCAATATATATTTATCTTACGATTCCAGTCGTATTTTATGTTCCATTAGTCCCATCATATTCCTTTATTAAAATTTAAATCCTCGATTTAAATTTTTAAACTCCTATTATTATAATATACTTTTAGGGATACTTATAAATTAAATTTACGTTTAAATATAATTTACATATTCCCGGCTAATAAAATCTTTACACGTGGCTTATAAAAATACGGGGTATTACATTTAAACATCGATTTTCAAAAGCATTCTTATGCACCTTCCAGCAGCGCCGTTAATAGTTGAATGTGCATATACGGTCATTAAAGCATCAAACATGGTCCATAACTTCAACGCAACAGAACCCAGGGCCCGATGAAACAGCCAAGACTCTTTATTGAATCATCCAGTTATCCGACCAGAAAACTAAATGCTTCAATGAGGGGGCAACACAGAGTCGAAAATGGGTTTACAAAAAAAGACAAACAGGGGCAAAGAAAAATGAGGCCAATTTTCGCAAAATCGACCCGCCCCGAGCAGCTAAAAAGAACAGAATCTCTGAAATACAACGGGTGCCAAGCCTTCATCTTCAAAATCAAACCGGATCCCGGGGGCGGAAGAGACCCATCAGACAGCAAGCAGAGGCGATAAACCTCCATACTCGGAACAAAACAGGCGAAAGACCTCCAGAAACAGAAGATTACACAGCAAGCAGATACGACAGACCTCCATACCCGGAATAAAATAGGCGAGAGACCTCTAGAAACGGAAGGTTAAACAACAAGCGTAGGCGAAGGGCCTCCACACAAGAAAGTAGCAGGCGAAAGACCTTTAGAAACAGAAGATACGGAAGAAACCCACGAGCTCCAAGCTTCAACGGCCATAAACCAAGGGCAAGATATCTCCATCGATCCAGAAATCGGGGATTTGAGGTCCCCTCCATGTTCGGAACTATAAGCTCCAAGCTTCTACAGCCAGAAACAGGGGGCAGAAGAATCCCATCAATCCAGTAGCAAGCCTAAAAACGTACATAATTTGTTTTTCAAATATCGAACATCATGCATGACTAACATAAACACGTGTCGTGCTAGAAACATGCCAGGCTATACGTTATCCTCTGGCAATCATAAACAATAAAACTCAGCAAGCATCATATATACAAACATAAGTTTGAAAACATAAAAGTGATAATTACAGACACCCTTTGATACATCAAAGGTAGAAACATCTATCTACTGCAGCTCTAGGAGTAAAAGACTGTTTCTTTACATACTTTCAAAAATATCAGACATCTGGATCAAGGATAGAAGTCCGCTGCTTTAAAACTTCTTTCACCTGAGTGGGAAAGCTGTGAGGGGTCAGTATACGGGAATATACTGAGGAGTTCATATATTTACTAATAAGTATAGTATAAAACATAAACAATGTAATAGCGTTCCAATCACATGTGGCCAAGTACAAGATCCGATTGAAACCCTAATCCTCGAACATGCCAAACGTATATAATAAAATCATACTGATCCAAATGGTCTGACCCGGGAGTAATTCTAACTCAACCATGTCAGCCGCGACCAACCTCTTAATCCCAAATCGTGGGTCCAACCCACTAGATACGGGGCTCATGTTACTTTAACCGAGTTCTCGCTCGTATCACATTCATATATCCAACTTGGAAATTCATATTCATAATCAAATTTACAGCTGTAATGGATCAAACTGGTGATCACACAGTCCTATTGCCGCCCAATAGGTAGCACATTCCATCAGATCAATACTAGTTTCAAATCAAACATGTTTGCAATTCATATAAAGATTTGGCATCGCAAATATTCAAATCAAACGTAGAGGAATATAAAATATTTGCTTGTGTAAATATTTCAAAAGTAAATGTATATAAGCTCAGAGAAAATGCTATCCAAAATACTTCGGTGCTCAGAAACGTCAAGCTTCTCGAGCTCCCAGTCTAGCTGCTTCTTGCCTCGCCGGATCTAAAATGATTTCAAAACATTTGACTCACATCAGAAACCTATTCTAGGATTGAATCTAGACTCGAGATACAACACGTTAAACTTATTAACCATCGTGCTTTTCACGTGTATATTCCGATGAACGGTATCTAACTCGTTTACGGTTCGTATATCTCTTCTAAGTCAATTCTCTTTAACCCTCGATAGTTTAACAATTCAAACTAATCAATTATCAATCGACAACAAATCGATTTCAATCTCGATGCGCGAATACAAAACGGAGTTCCGAAACCAAGCTATTGCCCAAAGCACGATTCACATGCACACTCGTGCATTCGGGTGCACTTTCGTGCGCCTTAGCTGGTGCACGTTCGCGCCCCCTGGTGCATGTTCTTGCACCCCAGCTGGTGCACGTTCGTGCACTCCTGGTGCACGTTCGTGCACCCATGCTGATGCACGTTCATGCACTCTTGGTGCACGTTCGTGCACCAAGCGTGGATAGCCCCCGGGAATCTATTTTCCCGTGCTTCCGATTCTCGAAACAACAATTCCTTGGAAACCCATCTAAAAAATGATGCTAGTTTACTAAAAACGCAATCAAAACGCTAAGTTCAACTCAAAACTATATTTAATTCGAAATCGATTAAAAACACCTAAACAATCAAATCGATATTCCATCAAATCCATTCAAACAAACGATATAATAACGTGCTTATCGTGATTTGCCAATAAAATACAATCAATTCGAGTTATAAAAAGTTGGAAACGGACGAGAAACGAGATCGTGCGAAGAAAACGTAACCGATCGTTAAAAAAGAAAAGGAATCAAGGCTCTGGATCCTTCATCTGAAGGAATTCTTATATATATATATATATATATAACGGCTAATTTACACTTTGGTTCTTGAAACTTTTCCAAAGTTTCAATTTAGTCCAAAACCTATCCGCGTCCAAATTCTAAACAGTCTCCGATTGACTCGAGACTTTTACCATAAATACTATAAATTACTTTGCGGACTTTGGCAAAATAAATTCCATTACGGGGTTTATAATTTATTTTATATTAATTTTTGAAGTTGTTTCCTTAAATCCCGCTAATACGCTTAATGAAAATTATTCTGAATTCCAATTTAATTAAATTAAATCCTTCTTAATTTAACTTATCAGAATTAATGACACGTGGCACGACTTAATTACTTTAAAATATTTGGGGTATTACATTCACCCCCCTTAAAAAACATTTGTCCTCGAATATAAAATTTTAACCACGTACCTGGAGTAAACAAATACGGATACTTCTGCCTTATATCCTCTTTTGTTTCCCAAATGCATTCTTATATGGATTGACTCCTCCAAAGAACTTTCACATCTGGAATCTTCTTTGTCTGCAGTTGTCGTATTAGCGTATCAATGATCTGCACTGGTTATTCTTCGTAAGCTAGTTCCTCGCTTACGTCCACTACTTGTGGTTGAACTACTCGAGAGGGATCACACACATATTTCTGAAGCATGGAAATATGGAAAACTTGATGAACTTGCGACATCTCTGGTGGCAAGTCTAGCTTGTAGGCAACTGAGCCTATGTGCTCTACGATCTGATAGGGTATGACGTATCTCAGAGCCAACTTTCCCTTCTTTCCAAAACGAATCACTCCGTTCACTGGTGATACTTTGAGAAAAATGAAATCTCCAATTTGAAACTCGACGTCTTTCCTCTTGGGATCCGCATAGCTCTTCTGTCGACTGAATACGTGTTTAAACGTTGCTTTATCAACGGTACTTGCTCGGACGTAATCTAGATAATCTCCGCTCCAGTTAGCTTTCTTTCTCCGACTTCATCCTAACAGATAGGGGATCGACACTTTCGCCCGTAAAAGCTTCGTACGCAGCCATCTCGAAGCTCGAGTGGTAACTGTTGTTGTAGGCGAATTCGAATAACGGTAGATACGTGTCCCAACTACCTCCGAAGTCTAATACGCATAGTCGGAGCATTTTTTTTAACGCTTGAATCGTCCGTTCAGACTAGCCGTCTGTCTGAGGATGAAACACTGTGCTGAAGTTTAATCGCGTTCCTAACGCTTCTTGTAAACTCTTCCATAAATGAGAGGTAAATATGGAACCTCTGTCTGAAACGATTGATACTGGTACCCCGTGTAGACTTACGATCTTATCGATGTATTCTTGAGCTAACTTTGCTGCTGAATACGTCGTCTTGATAGAAATACAGTGCGCTGACTTCGTCAGACGATCTACGATTACGCAAATGGAGTCAAAACCTTTCTGCGTTTTAGGCAATCCAACTACAAAATCCATCGTGATTTTCTCCCACTTCCAATCTGGAATGGGTAATGGCTGAAGAAATCCGTAGGGTCGCTGATGCTCTTACTTAACTTGCTGACAAGTCGGACATTTTGCTACAAATTCTGCGATATCTTTCTTCATTCCACTCCACCAATACGTTGTCTTGATATCATGGTACATCTTCGTGGAACCAGGATGAACGCTATAAATCGTTCCATGCGTCTCTTCTATGATTTGGTGTCTTAGGTTTTCCATATCTGGTACACTCAATCGATTGCCATTTTCCAATATTCTGTTGACAATACTGAAATCTTATCTCTTTCCTTGCTGCACTTCCTTAATTAGATGATTTAATTGAGGGTCGTCTACTTGCAATTCTTTGATTCGATCTATCAACGTCGATCGTATAGTTAGCTGAGCCATAAGGTTTCCAAGAGATGAAACTTCGAACTTAACTCCTTGGCTAAAAACGTGTGAATTTCTCTGACTAACGGCCGCCGCCATGTCGTTGCAATATGCGCGAGACTTCCTGTTGACTTTCTGCTTAAAGCATCCGCCACGACGCTATCCTTGCCCGGATGGTATTGTATTGTACAATCGTAATCTATCAATAACTCCATCCATCTCCTCTGTCTGAGGTTCAACTCTCGTTGATCGAAAATATACATTAAGCTCTTGTGATCTGTAAATATTTCGCACGTTGCGCCGTACAAATAGTGTCTCCAAATCTTCAGCGCGAAAATCACTGCTGCTAGTTCTAGATCATGCGTTGGATAGTTCGTCTCATGTTTCTTATGCTGTCGCGAGGCGTACCCAATTACTCGACCATATTGCATTAGGACACATCCTAATCCAACTCTTGATGCATCACAATAAACTATGAATCCTTCCGTCCCTTCTAGTAGTGTTAAGACTGGTGCCTGTAATACCCCAAAATATTTAAGTATTTAATTGGACCGTGTGTTCAGTTCTGATTCGCCAGGGTGGCGATATCGGAAATAATTTCCAAGAAATTAAGGTAAATAAGTTTTTAGTAGATCGGTCTTTGGAAATTAATTATGCGAAATTTAATATTATATTCCAATTCTAAAGTTGGAATTTAAGTTAAAAGGAAAAATGTCAAGCAAAGTCCCAAATTAGAGTTTAGGGACTAATGTGGTAATTTAACCATGTAAATTCCAAAATGAAAATTATTTTGCCAAGGTCCGCGAAATGTTTATAATATATGTGATAAAAGTTTCGGGTCAATCGGAGACCTTTTAAAATTTGGACGCGGATGCGTTTTGGACTAAATTACAATTTTTGAAAAGTTTAACGGCTAAAGTGTAAATTACCAAATTAAAACTCGAGAATAGTAATTAAAAGATTATTGACGGAAGACAATAATTTTGAGTTAGTATTATTTATATGAATATAAATAATACGTGAGTAATCGAGTTAAAAAGGATAATTTAACCATTTGGTTAAATTAAAAAGTTTAAAAGAGAAATGATTTCAGTTAAAGAGTTAAAGGACCAAATTGAATAATTAGCCAAATATATATGAATCATTTGAAGAAGCTGGAATCATGCAGAGAAGAGGAAAGAAAGAAATGGTTCAGAGAAAGGAAAAACGACGATCGATTACGATCCGTCGCGGTTTCGCCGTTTCTCGTCCAAATCGAGCGTTCTTTATATCGATTCGTTCAGAATTCGATTCTCTATCATCGTTAAGCTTCAAATCGAGGTAAATCGGATAAGTAACTGACTCATCGACGAGTTACTATACCAACGAGCTGGAATAGCTAAAGGATCAATCGACGCATTGAGCTCGTGTTCATGGGATCTTTATTACTATTATTATACGGAAAGCGGTCACTGTGAGTGGCAAATTTACTTTCGCGTATTATTATTATAAAAGTTAATTTCATACAATATGAATATTATTGTCAATATATCGTATGAAGATGATTCGTTCGTATAAGGTATTATGTTTGATGAAATTGATTATATGAATGTTGTTATATTCGTTGTTTTGAAGATGAGTGTCTAGTGTGCGGTCCGAAGAGACCAACTACCTATTGGGTGTCAATAGGCTGCGTGATCATTAGTGACTCACTCTAGAGTGCCTGACTTTGTGATTAAGATTTAATATATTTATGTATGATATGATACGAATACAATACGAGGGTGAACTCGGTTACGGTGTAACCTAAGCCCCGTATCTAGTGGGTTGGATCCACCAGTGGGTTGGACCCACCAGTGAGTTTGACTCACACTTTAAAATTCGATACGAGAGAGCACTCGGCTACGGTGTAGTTTGGAGTCCCCGTATCTAGTGAGTTTGACTCACACATTGAAATTAAAAATGTTTGTTATCCACTTATGTTATTAATTTATATACGTATTAAGCATGCAATGCTATATTTTCATAATACCATGAGTAACTTGCAAACTCACTCAGTATTTTCCCAAATACTGACCCCTCACTTTGATGTTTGCAGGTAATAGAAGTCGGATCAGACAAGCCATCTCCATTGTGCCAGACGTCATTGGACTTGCACAAGTATGAGTTCCTAGAGCTGCAGTAGTCAGTAGTTGTCAGTATTAGATGGACGCTTTTACTTCAAATGATATTTTATATTGTAAACTCTGATATGATACTTTAATATCTATAAGTATACTATTTAAATGAGTTCTTCCGAATATGTTTTAATATATATTATATATTATACTTTTATTTGCGAAAAAATTTAGTGGTTTCAGGCTTGCTACGGGTTTCGGAGCTACCACTCCCATTCCCTAGCGCCGATCTCGGCTTAATAAATTGGCTCGTGACAATTGTGATATCAGAGCAGTTGGTCCAGTTACCTCTGCTAAGATGCGTTTGTCGGTTAAGTAACCTAGGAACTACTGCAGCAATAGAATTGAGGTTTGTCTGATCCAAGTCGTTAGTATGATTTGCTTTGTGATAAGCACGATAAGTTGATTTGTGAAATACTTATTTATTTCTTGTGACACGTATATACGAGATATATACGTATATGTTGTTTCGATGAGACAGGCATACATGATATGTTTTTTGAAATGAAGTTTCTAGGAGAGCTATTGCCTCCTATGAATAGAATATAATTGATATGATTGCAATTTGATGTCATATATATATGTGTGTGCTTAGCATCAAATAACGCGAGTGATGCTATTGAATTCGATTGATCAAAATATCAGAAAGAGTATGAGGAAGAAATGTAAAGTTATAGAAGTGGAAGAACTTGTCAGGTACAGAGTTCAAAGGTCTAGAAAACTTACAAAACTCGAAGTTTATAACTTTTAAAAGTTATTTGTTTAACGATTCTGAAAGCATAATTGTGCCTAGACCCGATACAAAAATACATGATTGCCACGACATTGATAGGAATGCATCACTGCATACATCAATTCATGCATTAATAGGACATGCATCATATGCATTATGCTCCGACAAGGATATGACAACTCTTTGGGGATGAGAGACGTCATCACCCTAGTGCACAATTTTGCTAAGATTTAAATGAAATTTTCAAATGAGTCGTTTTATTTGAAAGAGTTTTCAAGAAGTTTTGTTTTTATGTAAGTATACCTAGACCAGAACTCTGTGACAGAAGTGAAGTGCTCGCGAGCAAGCTGCGATCAAGGCTACGAGGCTAATGAATACGTATAATTGCGAAACATAGAAGATATGCTTCTAGGATATGAACTTAGCCTAGATTAAATAGACTAGTATACAATTAGAATAGTAAATTTGTTCGGATAATAATTCATATTTGATTAACAACGAGTTAGAACATGTATGTTGTGTTTTGATATTCTTGATTTTTAATTAAGTCCATGTGAGCGATATGCTCGCAAGACTTAAGTTATGATGCGTAATCAAGGAAATCTAGGGAACACTGATTTTCTTGAATCCGGTCAACATAGATGCTTATAGCTATGATAGTAATATGCGTATAACATATACAGCGCGAGTATATGTTTTGATAATTTGCTAAGTCTACGATGAGTTAAAACACTCAGAAGACTTGCAATAAGAGACGTAATCATAGAAGGCCAAAAGGAAGGAGATGTTCCTAAAGTCCAACGTACGTGGACAATGATTAATCGTGATGGTTAGTAGGTGTTATATTTTAAGGAATTTATCAGTATTCCTTTATATAATCGCTATATTATGAACAAAGAAATGCACGAACGCGCGCTGTTGCATAGAAAGTATGTGAGGCGCGAGAAGAAGATCGAGGTAACAAAAGCGAATGCAACCCAGTCCAGTTGACCAGTAAAGGCCAGAAACGAGATGAAGGTCAATAGGAACATAACTAGATAAGGTCGGAATATAAAGGCATTGAAAGTACCGCAGTAACCCAATGTCGTTATGAATCAGTTAGCCGTAAAAGTAACTGATATAAGGAATTATATGTCAATAAGAGGACGATGGATATAAAGATAGTATCAACGTGAAGAAAGGGACACCTATAAAGGTTTGATATTGATATACATAGGTTAAGACTAAAAGAGTTTGACGGATCAAGCGTTATGCTAGATCCTCTAGGAAATGTAAAGAGGTTTGATATTGATATAGACAGGTTAAGACTAAAAGAGTTTGACGGATCAAGCGGTATGCTAGATCCTCTAGGAAAAGTAAAGTAACATGTTCGTATACATCGAACGAATGAAGGATAAATACTATTGTTGATTAAGATGTTGATGAAAGGTTTAAACCCATGAATAGTTTGACAAGTAATTAGAGCAGTAATAGATTAGATAGTATGAATTAAGTTTGTGACCCGACTTGAGGAACTCGTTTTACCATTAGTTCCGGCTAAGGATAATCGGGAAAGAATAAGGTACTTAGATTAGAAAATATAATGAAAATGAGTAATTGAAATATACGATAAGAAAGATCGAGAGATAAATTACAAGAACTGCAGTTGCGGTGGATTAAGAGTTGAAACTTCAACCTCAAGGTATCAATTATGAAGCGAAACAGTAGGCGGTGAAAAGTTCAAATGTAAAGGATGCTTGTGAAGTGCTAAACCTTAAACTTTAAATTTGATCGATATAGAAGATTGATTATGATCCTTAAAGGATTAAGATGTGTTAGACACGAACAAACTTGTTTGATATAGTCCCAGAAGGAGATCCTCAGGAAGAGGACTTCGGGGAAGGAGAGTTATTAGACGAGTCCGATGTCGAGGAGTACCGGAATAAGCATTTCTTGTCCAGTGTACGGAAATATCACAATCTAAGGGAAGATGCAGAGATAGTCAACGGTCAGGCACAAGTGGCTCTGAATCAGGTTAGGAGGCAAATGCGCTCCTGTACACGAGGAATGCTACCAGTGGGACTGTATTCCACTAACTTTTTGCGTACAGTCAAGAGAGTACCAAAAGTATATGACATATATGATAAGGTATAAAGATTCAACGGTAGATTATGGATTATAAGAGATCAGTTAAAGTAATTATTGTTAAGAAAGTATGAACAACCTGCGTATGACGCAAGGAACTCGATAAGAGTGATCGAGGAAAAGAAAACGAGAAAAGTCGCGTGAAGAGTTCAAAAGGGGATTAGAAAATGGAATTCTATATAGTCGCGGACACATAGAAACAAAGAAGGATAAAGAGGAACGAGACATAAGATGAGATTTATTGACAGTTAAGATGTCAGTAAAAGCACAATAGTACAAGATGTAAACAATCGAGAGCGCACGACGTCGATAATTCAAGCAAAAGAAACTGCGATCCATTATTTAATTGGAGATCGACGTTCAGAGTGCTGAAACAAGAAATATTTGAAATACGAGATGATACAAGTATAAGATCGACTTTACAGACAGCCATGAAGACAATACAAATACGATCAGATGATACATATACGACTAAGAACGCACTACATCGAGAAATTCAGACAAAGAAGGCCACAACTCTCTATAATGATCGATGTTGTGGATATTAAAAGTGAGTAATACACAATATACAAGATGCGATGAGAAGGAAGGCAAAGAATGCAATAGAAGATAATTACGAGACACGATAGAAGCGCGAATAAGGAACGCAAGAAGAATACCATAGGATCATAACATTTAAGCTATTAATCATATTGGTTGACTAAGACAAGAGGTCAAAGGAAAATTACAAAGAAGTACATCTACGATATGGATAAAAGCAAGAATAACAAGTGAAGTAACCATATCGTGGATAGTAATGAGAAGTAAGCTAACGCTACATGATAATAAAAGTAAATAAAGACCTTATAAGGATATGTGAGGATTCACCTCATGAATAACCAAGATAAGTGACAGTAAGAGAAGTAATAGTAATACAAAAGAGGATAACGGTTAAGGGAATAAGTTCCTAGCACTACGATGAAAAACAATCGGATGACTGCAACATTAATACAAAAGGAACTACTTAAGTAGAGAAGCATGAGCCAATTGAGTATTCACATTACTTAACAAGGAACAATGATATGATTCGACGTATTGAACAAAAGTAAAGAATCAAGGATAGAGAGTCGTAAGTACATATGTATACGACTAATATTATCATAAGATAAGATGTTTGAAATCAAGATCAAGTCGTAATAACGACTGAATGAAGAAGATTGAATAGTGCGAACTAAGGGGTTGTCTACATCAGCCGGCGATGAATAAGAAAAACCTAAGAATCAGGACTATCATCTTTAGTGATGAGACGTCATTAGAACGAACTACCAATGAACATCAGTAAGGAACTGAAAGTTCAATTATGAATACAAAGTTCATAGTAATAGATATCAGACAAAGAACAGATGAAAGAATTATGTATCCAAGATACAAGAGAAAAAGGTCACATAAAGAGATAAGGATATGAAGGTCGTCAATGACAATTGACATTAATGTACAAGAAATACCGAACTGGAATAATAACTCCACACGCCAACAAGTATCGTAAGATATACGGTATAATTATGTATGTGGATTAAAATAAGTAAGAAGAGTATATGAAAATTCGAGAACAAATTTTTATAAGGGGGGAAAAATGTAATACCCAAAATATTTAAGTATTTAATAGGACCATGTGTTCAGTTCTGATTCGCCAGGGTGACGACATCGGAAATAATTTCCAAGAAATTAAGGTAAATAAGTTTTTAGTAGATCGGTCTTTGGAAATTAACTATGCGAAATTTAATATTATATTCCAATTCTAAAGTTGGAATTTAAGTTAAAAGGAAAAATGTCAAGAAAAGTCCCAAAATAGAGTTCAGGGACTGAAGTGGTAATTTAACCATGTAAATTCCAAAATGAAAATTATTTCGCCAAGGTCCGCGAAATGTTTTATAATATATGTGGTAAAAGTTTCGGGTCAATCGGAGACCTTTTAAAATTTGGACGCGGATGCGTTTTGGACTAAATTGCAACTTTTGAAAAGTTTAAGGGCTAAAATATAAATTAGCCATTTAAAACTCGAGAATAGTAATTAAAAGATTATTGACGGAAGATAATAATTTTGAGTTAGTATTATTTATATAAATATAAATTATACGTGAGTAATCGAGTTAAAAAGGATAATTTAATTATTTGGTTAAATTAGAAAGTTTAGAAGAGAAAATGATTTAAGTTAAAGAGTTAAAGGACCAAAATGGCTAATTAGCCAAATATATATGAATCATTTGAAGAAGCTGGAATCATGCAGAGAAGAGGAAAGAAAGAAATGGTTCAGAGAAAGGAAAAACGACGATCGATTACGATCCGCCGCGGTTTCGCCGTTTCTCATCCAAATCGAGCGTTCTTCATATCGATTCGTTCAGAATTCGATTCTCTATCATCGTTAAGCTTCAAATCAAGGTAAATCGGATAAGTAACTTACTCATCGACGAGTTACTAGACCGACAAGCTGGAATAGCTAAAGGATCAATCGACACATGGAGCTCGTGTTCATGGGATCTTTATACTATTATTATTCGGAAAGCGGTCACTGTGAGTGGCAAATTTACTTTCACGTATTATTATTATAAAAGTTAAATTCATACAATATGAATATTATTGTCAATATATCGTATGAAGATGATTCGTTCGTATAAGGGATTATGTTTGATGAAATTGCTTATATGAATGCTGTTATATTCGTTGTTTTGAAGATGAGTGTCTAGTGTGCGGTCCGAAGACACCAACTACCTATTGGGTGTCAATAGGCTGCGTGATCATTAGTGAGTCAGTCTAGAGTGCCTGACTTTGTGATTAAGATTTAATATCTTTATGCATGATATGATACGAATACGACACAAGGGTGAACTCAGTTACGGTGTAACCTAAGCCCCGTATTCAGTGGGTTGGACCCACCAGTGAGTGGGACTCACACTTTAGAATTCGATACGAGAGAGCACTCGGCTACGGTGTAGTCTGGAGTCCCTGTATCTAGTGAGTTGGAATCACACATTGAAATTAAAAATGTTTGTTATCCACTTATGTTATATTATATACGTATTAAGCATGCAATGCTATATTTTGATAATACCATGAGTAACTTGCAAACTCACTCAGTATTTTCCCAAATACTGACCCCTCACTCTGATGTTTGCAGGTATTAGAAGTCGGATCAGACAAGCCATCTCCATTGTGCCAGAAGTCATTGGACTTGCACAAGTATGAGTTCCTAGAGCTGCAGTAGTCAGTAGTTGTCAATATTAAATGGACGCTTTAACTTCAAATGATATTTTATATTGTAAACTCTGATATGATACTTTAATATCTAAATGTATACTATTTAAAAGAGTTCTTCCAAAAATGTTTTAATCTATATTATATATTATACTTTTATTTGCGAAATATTTTAGGTGGTTTCAGGCTTGCTACGAGTTTCGGAGCTACCACTCCCATTCCCTAGCGCCGGTCTCGGCTTAATAAATTGGGTCATGACAGTGCCGTTGTCAGACACTCTTTCAGTTTCAGGAAACTGAGCTCACACTGGTCCGTCCAGTTTAATTTCGCATTCTTCTGAGTCAGCTTTGTCAAAGGTATAGCGATCTTTGAAAAATCCTGTACAAATCGTCTATAGTACCCCGCTAATCCGAGGAAACTTCGGACTTCAGTAACTGAGTCAGGTAGTTTCCACTCTATCACGGCTTCAATCTTCTTTGGGTCAACCTTAATACCGCTTTGTGATATCACATGACCCAAGAAAGCTACTTCCTTTAGCAAAAATTCACACTTAGAGAATTTGGCATGAAGCTAATATTCTCTTAGTGTCTGTAGTACTATCCACAAATGTTGTGCATGCTCTTCTTCCGTACGTGAATAGATCAAAATATCATCAATAAATACGATCACGAACTGGTCCAAGAATGGCTTGAATATTCTATTCATCAAATCCATGAATGTTGTTGGCGCATTGGTCAATCCGAATGAAATAACGAGAAACTCGTAGTGTCAAAGCAGTCTTCTGGATATCATCATCGTGAATCTTTTGATGATGATAACCTAACCTTAAGTAAATCTTGGAGAAATACTTTGCTCCTTGTAGCTGGTCGAACAAATTGTCGATTCTAGGCAACATATACTTGTTCTTGATCGTTTCGTTATTCAACTGCCGATAATCGATGCAAAGTCGAAGCGATCAATCTTTCTTTTTCACAAATAACACTGGTGAACCCCATGGGGATACACTCAGTCTGATAAAACCACGATCAAATAACTCTTCTAGTTGATCTTTCAACTTTTTGAGCTCTACCGGCGCAATACAATAAGGAGGTATCAATATTGGCTTTGTGCCTGGAGCTAATTCGATACAGAACTCAATCTCGTGATCTAGGGGTAATCCAGGTAATTCTTCTGGAGAAACGTCTTGATATTTAGATACCACTCGTACATCACTTAAACTTACGCTTTTATTCTCCGCGTCACGTACTATGGCTAGGAATCCTTGGCATCCCTTCCTTAACATACGACAAGCTTTAATTGCTGAAATAATACTTGTAGGAGATTCCGTCTTATCACCCTGAATTGAAACTGGTTCAATTCCAAGCGTGTTGAACGCTACTGTCTTCTTTCGACAATCCACATTGGCATAGTGTTGATCTAGCCAATCCATTCCTAGTATGACGTCAAAAGATAATACTTCAAGTAATATCAAGTCCATAAGTAAATCTCGTTCTTGAACCTTCACCGGACAAGAGGGATAAACGATACTAACATCTACACTTTCACCGACTGGGGTGGCTACTGACAAACGGTTCTTAAGGTACATTGGTTGCATTCCTAACTTACTAGCGAAGCTAGGTGAAACAAATGAATGCGTAGCGCCCGGATCAAACAAAACTAATGCATCTTGAGAAGCGATAGGAAAGGTACCTTGCACAAATGCATTGGAAGCCTGAGCTTCCTGAGGATTCAGTGCAAAAACCCTGGCCTGACTTCCACCAGCCTGTGAAATCTGACCAGTACTGCGACCTCCGCCGTTTCTTCCTCCTCGATTTGCATAACCACGGCCTCTATGGCCAGTGTAATACCCTAAAATTTTTAATTATCTAATTGGACCACGTGTCCAGTTTGGATTCGTCAGAGTGGCGTTACCGGGAAGTTTTCCGATAAATAAGTTTTAGCAGGTCGGTTTTGAAAAGGATTATATGCGAGGAATTTAATAATACATTTCAATTCTAAAGACAGAATTGGAATTGGAAAGAAAAATGTCAAGTAAAGCCAAAATAAAGTGCACGGACCAAAGTGGTAATTTAGCCACTTTGTGTCGAAAATGGAAATTTTAGATTTTGACGGGAGAATATTAATATTGAGTTTTGTATTATTTATCGGAGATAAATAATACGTATAAGTCATAATAAAAGAAGTTAACGATTTAGCTATGGACTAAATCGTACGATTGAAAAGTTTAAAGGATAAATGATAGTAAGCAAAAAGAACAAGGACCAAAGTGGCACTTTAGCCGAATTATATAAGAAATGAGAATATGAATTGAGAATCAGAGAGGCTTCCAGAGAGATTGAGAAAACGATCGATATCGTCGTTTCGCCGCCGTTTCTCCGTTCGACGTCCGATTCGAGCGATTTAAGTGGCGATTTCTTCAGAATTGAAAGCTCTATCATCTCCGGCCATTAAATTAAGGTAAGAGGACGGGTTTTGGCATAAAAATGATGAATTGTTGGATGTTTTGGGTTAGGATTGAGTTTAGGTTGTAATTTGATGATTTTGAGGTTATTATGGCGTTTGTGAAGAAACCGTGATATGGGTATTGAGCGTGGGTATGTTTAGCACGTCGGGATTGTGGCGAAACCCCGGAAAATCTGATTTCCGGGGCTGTGCACGTGGCGCACGACCGTGCACCACGGGTGCACGAACGTGTACTAGAAGTACACGAACGTGCACCTAGCAAGGTACACGATCGTGTACTGAAGTACACGAACGTGCACTTTTCATGGTGCACGAACGTGTACCCTTGAGGTGCACGAACGTGTACTTGGTTGCACGATCGTGTACCCACCGAAGGGCCCGCCCGTGCACCCTGACTCGCCTCTACGCGTATGCAAACTGTAATTGACCTAGGTATTTGACGTTTTAAGTAACTTGACTCTAAAGGACTAGTTTCGGACTTTGAGAATCATTAATCTCGAGATTAGCTCGACGTTTTAGGTAATTAATAAAATGGAAAACGTCAAGGACGTTAAGCGATTCTCAATTATGAGAAATAGTATTCGCTAAGTCGTTTATACGACTAAAGATATTGAATACGTAAATAAGTATAAAAATGAAACTTAACCCTAAAACTTAAAAGTATTATACGTATAGGAATACGAGATTAACATCTAATCATTAAACATTAATTATTTATCAGACGTGTCAGCGAGCAGAGAGGTCAGTGGACGCGGGATAGCGAGGGCATATCATTTCATTGACCACATTATTGATTGGATTGCGGTCACTGTGAGTTGCATTTTACTTTCGTGTATTATATATAAAGTTATTTTATATAAATATGTATACTGTTTTTACGCATCGCATGTTATATGATTTGATTGAATGTTATATGTTTATTTAATTTCTATATACAAGAACTAGTATGCGATCCGATGAAACTAGCTACCTATTGGGTGTCAATAGGCTGTGTGATCACCAGTATCGAGTCAGTCTAGTATGTTTGCATTTGAGAAATGACTTGACACAGCTGGGAGCTGTTGATGATTATAAAATTTATGTGGCTGGGCCACTAGCGAGTTAGACTCGCGATTGATATATACGATTGGGTTTTTGATACGAGTGAGTACTCGGCTATGGTGTAGTCTGGAGTCCCCGTATCTAGTGGCTGGGCCACCCGCGAGTTAAACTCGCGATTGATATTTACGATTGGGTTGAATGATAATGATTATTCGAGAAATGTGTCGCATGCTAGGATATTAGTTTCGTACGGATCAAATACGTGTTTATATGTTTTATATCATTGTTTCTCGAAATGCGATGCTATGTTTTATATTAATACCTGTTAGTAAATGTCAACTCACTCAGTATTTTCCCAAATACTGACCCCTCACCTTTGATGTTTTCAGGTACTTAGTATGTGGACCTAGCTAGAGGCCAATTTTGAAGTCCAAAAGTCAGCTGTGTATGTTTAGTATCTGACTTCTGTGAACGCTGCAGTTGTGGTCCCGTGTGACAGAGTCGTAGCCTAGACAGCAGTACACATTGAGTGTACATATTACTTGCTGTCCAGTTTATATGTTTTTGTAGGCTACGTGTTTTACATATTGTGCACGGCACTAGGTGCCGGTGATATGTTGGATACACTAACTGAGGTATATAGTACCGCGAGGCCGGTTCGTACGAGGTACGGTAACCAGAGCCCGCGAGGATAACAGAACAGTTAGTGTAAATATTGGTTTATGTGTAATATATGTTCGTTGCTTCCGTTGTTTAATGTATTTATTATTATTTGCGAAAAATTAATAGTGATTTGAGGCTTGCTACGGGTTCCGGAGCTACCACTCCCGTTCCCTAGCGCCGGTTGCGGCTCAATATTTTGGGTCGTGACAATGTTGGTATCAGAGCAGTTGGTCCAATTACCACTGCAAGTTTGTTTCGGTGCTTGTTTGAGAGCAGTTGGTCTAGTTACCACTGCCAGTTGTGTTTGAATGTCTGTTTGATTTGGAATACTCTGTCAGTAAGTAAACCTAGGAACTACTGCAGCAAGAGAGTCAAACCTTAGTTGTTTGCATTTGATTGATATGTGCATTATTAGTAAGTTCCATAAAGCGCGCGAACCGAGAAGGTTAAATGAAGAAGTGATGAATATCTGTGTATATGAGCGGCTAAGGCAACTAAGTGTTTATTACTTGTGTAAGGGGTAATCAATGATTACGTATTTGCGAATTACGTACAATTGATTGAATATTAAATGTTTATAGCACTTTATAAGTTGATATTGAAGTTAAGCAAGGAAAAAGAGGGCTTAGATGGTCATTGGCGTTTGGAACTGTTTCTTTTTAGTATGTCTGGGCAGAATGGAGCTTAGTCACATGCTGCAGAGGAATGGGAGGAAGCGCTTCCTATCTGTCAGAATGGTTACATGTCAGTATCAGAAAGATCTCATTCGCTTGAAATGGAACATAGTGAGGAAAGTGAGAAAGATCCCGAGGAAGATCCAGAGGAAGATCTAGAGAAAGAATCAGAAGAAGTTCCTCAAGAGGAGGACTTTGAAGAAGAAGAATTATCAGACGAGTCAAACGTCGAGGAGTACCGAAGTGAATATTTCAGGTCCAATGTGCGGAGGTACCGAATTTGAGAGAAGATGAAGGGTTAGCAAATGACCAGGCACAAGTGGTTCTGAATCAGGTTAGGAGGAAGATGCGCTCCTTCTCTAGGGGAATACTACCAGCGGGACTGTACTCCATTGACGTTTTACGTATGGTCGATGGGATTCTAGATTTTGATGAAGATAATGAGACAATCAACTGTAGGTAGGTAAGGGGATTAGGACCAGAGTTTGATAAACTATATGAGCATGTTCACGAGCACTTTGGGACGCTCACTATGATGGCTCGTAGGATCGAGGCTGACCGCGAGTGGGATGGCAATCCTGTTCGACCCTACTTTTTCGGACCTGCATTCTATCCAGACTATAATAGTCGATCCCTTGGTATTAGGACTAACCCCTACTTTGAGCATAGAGGCGGAGGCAACTCCGGTAGAAAAGTTAGGGGCCGACACACTGGAATAGTTATTAGGGAACCTAGCGTTCCACATCAGGCACCCTCAGGTATAAATGATTAATATGCTTTGAGTATTTGTGTTTATATGTTGCATTGTTGTGTATATGCTTACTACATGGCATGATAGAGCATAATGAGTAGAATATACCTATAGGATAATACCTCAAATAGGTAGGGCCTATAGGAAGCGATACCGATAAACACGCGCTTAAGAAATGAATATATAAACATAACTTACAAAAACAATAACATAATAAACGATAAATAATACACTATCGCGAACGTAATTCCTAAATTACGTTCTAGAACCTGTGAAGGAAAAGATGGTTTACTAAAAGGTAATCGATGTGGAACATCGATACCTGCATTCGTATATGATATGATATAGTGCACCGAAGGAGTGGATGTAGAGATTATGGTAACAAAGAATTTTGAATTGAATTAAGTTATCGGAGATATGGAGAAAGAAGTGATATGATAGAAGAATAGTCAGAAAAACGACAGAAAGTGACAGTAATACAAAAATTTATAATATACTCAATAAGTATAAAGAAAGCCGTTAATAATCGCAGAGTGTACAGTCTGGAGTAAACTTACGTTCTACGAAAAGTATGAAAGATTTCTAAGATTTTTCAAAGTACAATTGTGCTCAGTCATCGCATATGACATCACATAATCACGATAGGAATGCATAAAAGAATGATTTTCAAAGCATAGACCATGCATCATATTTTCGCAATGACAAAGAAAATGCGATTTCGAGCAATTCTTTGGTGATGAGAGGCGTCATCACTCTGAGCTACAATTGTACTAACGATTTCAAACGATTTATGAAAAGTGATTTAAAGTGCTAGCTAGCCAAAAAGATGTTTTCGAAATCGTATTGGTTTTGTAAGTGAACTCATATGTGAAACTCTGCGACGAATAATAAAAGATTCTTAATAAATAAGAATAAAATTGTAAAAGAAACCCCAATAACGGAAAGAAGCCATATTCATGATTAATAGCTACAAAGCTAGTAGAGCTAAAGGAGAATATGAATAAGGAGTTATCGCCGGAGAGCATGCGCAGCCAAAATGCGATGCGCTGGTAATGTCTGAGGATACAATATTTATCCTCCTGATAGAACAAAGGATGAAATGACAGAGAATCATGTTAGAAGAAAGAAACGTACGAATACGCAAGAACGAAGAATATAATGATTATTTTTATGTCAAGATAAGTAATGTAGTAATCGAGGGACATATTGAAGGAGAGAGATTAAAAGTATAAAGACCGAGAAAATAATAATATGAATGATGAACGTCAAGTGATATTTTAAGGACATCTGACCTTAACAATATCAGTATTTGAAGATACAGAAGTAGAAAGAAAAAGAGATAATGATGCTATATGACTGATATTAAGTAAAGTTACTAATATCAGCATGAAGAGTTATAAGTTGCGTTAATAGAAAGGAGAAAGGTTAAATTATAAAATTCTAACATAAGGAGAAAAGCACACGTATAGGCGTACGTGTCAGTAAATGTAAGAATTATGGATATTATAAAAGAAAATATAATGAGGAAACTCATATACCCTTAAGATTCAGTAAGATAAATAGAGAAGCGGAAAGTTCTAGAGATATATCAGAAAGATTATCAGAATAGAACAGCAGTAGCAGAGCTATTATAAATAAAGGGAAGACATAGCGAATACAGTAAGTAAAGGATAAGATGATACTTCATTGCTATTGGACAAATAGAAGTGAACTGTATCTAAGAAGCCAAAATGTCATAAGAACGAGAGGTGGTATTAGTATAAAGAGATCAAGGTATTTAAGACAATTAGAACCATGTTATAAGTTCTAAAGAAGCATAAGGAGTGTAGGACAATAAAAATCAAAATTATTCCCTAATTTTGGAAGTTGCAAAGTCAAGTATGATTTAATTGCTAAGAGTAATCGAAAATATTTCAAAAAGAAGATGTGAGACAGAATAAGGATAAGCTAAGAAATGATCATGACTAGTACTAAGACTACACCTTGAAAAGTGAGAATAAAGTCGTAAAATTATTTGAAAGACGAAAGAGAAAGTTATTTATACAGTAAGAAGGAATGACGATTAAGGAAGTAAATAAGTTATTAAGGATCTACTGAAGCCGTTAAGGATGAAAGTTAATAATGAAATTAAGCAAAAAAAAATTAGTCAGTAAAAAAAAAAAAGGATCCTTAAGAAGGTAAAATGTTAAGAAACTTATGAGGTCAACATGAATAAGGAATTGTGACACAAAGGAAGAACAGCGTTGACTAAACAGTCAATAAGAAATTCGAGGCGAACCTCAAAGGAGTAACTAGAAGGTAGTGAAAAAGAATAAGAATACGAATAGTATCGATCAAAGAAGACGACTGTACAAATCATGAGACTAAAAGTAAAGCGAAATGAAACGTTTAAGACAATGGTAAGGGATGAAGAATCATGATCGAAAGAGCGACGTGAAGTTCACAATGGATTAAAAGAGCAAAGGAAAGAGAAATGGAAGATAGTGATAAAGGTATTAAGTTTAGTTACGTTAAGGGAAAGTGAAAGTACTTAAAATAATGCAAGTTGAGAAAGATTAATTAATAAGGAATAAGGTGTCAGACAATGTTAGAAAGGAATAAGAAATAACAAGGACCAATAAGAAAGAACGGTGATAATTACAGATGTTAATAAAGATCATAACTGCAGGTTATGATTGCGAGACAAAACATTCATAGTAATATGAACAAAGTAAGTAGGTCAGTAAGGATGAAAATGGCGCGTCGTAACCATTCACGTAGAAAGAAGACTAGTAGCAACCTATAACTACTAAGAATGAAATGAGGAAACGAGAAAACATTAAGTTGTGATTAGCGACAACTAGGTAACAATGATGCAAGGACTACAATATCAAGAATACGTTCAAAGATCATACTGTTTCGGGAAAGATAATAGAGAAGGCGAAGGTACCGGTAAGAGTGTAATACCCCAAAATATTTAATTAGCTAACTGGACCACGTGTCCAGTTTTGATTCGCCAGACTGGCGATATCAGAAGAATTTCTGAAAAAAATAAAGTAAATAAGTTTCAAATAGGTCGGTTTTGGGAAATTAACTATGAGAAAATTTAAGGTTATATTTCAATTCTAAAATTAGAATTGGAATTAAAAGGAAAAATGTCAAGAAAAGTCCAAAATAAAGTATAGGGACCAAAGTGGTAATTTAGCCACTTTGTATCGAAAATGGAAATTTTAGATTTTAACAGGAAAGTATTAATATCGAGCTTCGTATTATTTATCGGATATAAATAATACGTAAAAGTAATAATTTAAGAGATTATCGATTTAGTTATGGACTAAATCGTACGAAAGAAAAGTTTAAACGATAAATGGTAAGAAACAAAAAGAACAAGGACTAAAATGGCACTTTAGCCAAATGATATAAGAAAGAAAGATATGAATCAGAGAGGGAGCAGAAGGATCGAGAGAAATGGAGGAAAATATCGACGATACCGTCGTTTCGCCGTTCGACGTCCGATTCGAGTGATTTTCGCGGCGATTTCTTCAGAATCGAAGCCTCTATCAACCCTAAGCATCAAATCAAGGTAATAGGTCGGTTTTTAGCTTGAAAATGATAAGTTTATGGCTGTTTTGGTGAGATTATGTTTTAGGATCGAATTTGACGTTTTTGGATCGTTTATAACGTTTAAGTAAAAACCAAGATATGGGTTTTGTGTGTTAAAATGAAGTAAGCATGTCGGGATGGACGAAAAGCCCCGGAAAACGACTTTCCGGGGGGCTGTCAAGGGTGTGCGTTCGCACACATTGAGTGTGCGTTCGCACACTCCTTGAATTTTAGGGTGTGCGTTCGCACACTCACTGTGTGCGTTCGCACACTACCCTAAACTTGGCAGATTCAAAATCCCAACGGTCAGTTTATAGATTTGCCTCTTAGGAACGTCTCTGTCAAACTTCAGCTCGATCCAACGGTTCAATTGGGAGAGATCGTCATTTTACAAAACAGTGTCAGTGTGCAGGCAGCACCTGCACATTGCCTTGAAAACTCCTTAAAACTTCATCGAAATGAAACTAAACCCTAAAACTTAAAAGTATTATACGTATAGGAATACGAGATTAACGTCTAATCATTAAACATTAATTATTTATCAGACGTGTCAGAGCAGAGAGGTCAGTAGACGTGGGATAGCAAGGGCATATCATTTCATCGACCATATTTGTGATTGGATTGCGGTCACTGTGAGTTGCACTTTACTTTCGTGTATTATATATAAAGTCATTTTATATAGATATGTATACTGTTTTTACGCATCGCATGTTAGATGATTTGATTAAATATTATATGTTTCTATCAAATGTATATACGAGAACTAGTATGCGATCCGAAGAAACTAGCTACCTATTGGGTGTCAATAGGCTGTGTGATCACCAGTATTGAGTCAGTCTAGTGTGTTTGCATTTGAGAAAAGATTGGATATGTATGATATGATATGAATTCGATACGAGAGTGAACTCGGCTACGGTGTAGCCTGGAAGTCCTCGTATCTAGTGGGCAGGGCCCACCAGTGAGTTGGACTCACAACTTGAGATTTATGATTGGGTTGAACGATATATGATTATTCGAGAGATGTGTCGCATGCTAGGATATTAGTTTCGTACGGATCAAATACATGTTTATATGTTTTATATTATTGTTTTCTTGAGATGCGATGCTATGTTTTTAAATTAATACCGTTAGTAAAATGCAACCTCACTCAGTATTTTCCCAAATACTGACCCCTCACCTTTGATGTCTTTCAGGTACTTAGTATGTGGACCTAGCTAGAGGCCAATTTTGAAGTCCAGAAGTCAGTTGTATGTGTTTAGTATCTGACTTCTGTGAATGCTGCAGTAGTGGTCCCGTGTTGACAGAGTCGTAGCCTAGACAGCAGTACATTTTGAGTCTACATATTACGTGCTGTCTTGTTTATATTTTTGTAGGCTACTTGTATTATATGTGGTTCACGGCCCCAAATGCCGGTGACATGTTCTGAGACACTAACTGATGTATATAGTACCGCGAGGCCAGTTCGTACAGGGTACGGTAACTAGAGCCCGCGAGGGTTTTGAACAGTTAGTGTAAATGTTTGTGTATACATGTTATGTATACTTGCTTCTGTTGCTTTATGTTATTTGTTTATTGTTTGCGAAAAATTAATAGTGAAATGAGGCTAGCTACGGGTTCCGGAGCTACCACTCCCGTTCCCTAGCGCCGGTTGCGGCTCAATATTTTGGGTCGTGACAATGTTGGTATCAGAGCAGTTGGTCCAGTTACCACTGCAAGTTTGTTTCAGTGTTTGTTTGAGAGCAGTTGGTCTAGTTACCACTGCCAGTTGTGTCTGAATGTCTGTTTGACTTGAAATACTCTGTCAGTAAGTAAACCTAGGAACTACTGCAGCAAGAGAGTCAAACCTTAGTTGTTTGCATTTGATTGATATGTGCATCATTAGTAAGTTCCATAACGCGCACGAACGCAGATAGTTAAGCGAATAAAATGGTTAAATGTTTGCAAATGTGAGCGGCTAAGGCAACTAAGTGTTTATTACTTGTGCAAGGGGTATTCAGTGATTACGTATTTGCGAATTACATACAGATTGATTGAATGTTAAATGTTTATAGTACCTTATAAGTTGATATTGAAGTTAAGCAAGGAAAAAGAGGGCTCAGATGGTCGCTGGCGTTTGTAACTGTTTCTTTTTAGCATGTCTAGGCAAAACGGAGCTTAGTCACATGCAGCAGAGGAACGGGAGGAAGCACCTCCTATCTGTCAAGATGGATTTCACAACGAAATAGACGGACCATCTGAAGTCCATCAGAATGGATTCCACATAGATATTGGGAGATCATCTGAGATATATCAGAATGGTTTCATGTCAGTATCAGAAATCGGTAGTTCTTTTAGGGTTAGAGGTATAACTCACTTGCTTGAAATGGAGTACAGTGAAGAAAGTGAGGAAGATCCCGAGGAATATCCAGAGGAGGATCTAGAGGAAGAATCAGAAGAAGTTCCTCAAGAGGAGGACTTTAAAGAAGAAGAGTTATCAGATGAGTCAGACGTCGAGGAGTATCGGAGTGAACATTTCTGGTCCAATGTGCGGAGGTATCGCAATTTTAGAGAAGATGGAGGGCTAGTAAATGGCCAGGCACAAGTGGTTTTGAATCAGGTTAGGAGGCAAATGCGCTCCTTTTCTAAAGGAATACTACCAGTGGGACTGTATTCCTCTGACTTTCTGCGCATGGACAAAAAAAAAAAAGTTCCAGACCTTAATGAAGATAATAGGACGATTAACCGTAGATACGTTAGGAGTTTGAGACTCGAATTTGATGAGCTATATGAGCATGTTCACGAGCACTTTGGGACGCTCACTATGATGGCCCGTAAGATCGAGGCTGACCGCGAGTGGGATGGCAATCCTGTTCGACCCTACTTTTTCAGACGTGCGTTCTATCCAGATTATACTAGTCGATCCTCTGGTATTAGGACTAACCCCACTCTGTGCATAGAGGCGGAGTCAACTCCAGTAGAAGAGTTAAGGGTCGACACATTGGAATAGTTATTAGGAAACCTAGCGTTCCACATCAGGCACCCTTAGGTATAAATGATTAATATGCTTTGAGTATTTGTGTTTATATGTTGCATTGTTGTGTATATGTTTACTGCATGCATGATAGAGCATAACGAGTAGAATGTACCTATAGGATAATACCTCAGATAGGTAGGGCCTATAGGAAGCGATATTGACAAACACGTGCTTAAAAAAATGAATATATAAACATAATTTACAAAAACAATAATATAATAAATGATAAATAATACATTTATCGCGAACGTAATTCCTGTATTACGTTCTAGAAGTTGTGAAGAAAGAGATGGGTTACCAACAGGGAATCGATGTGAAACATCGGTACCTGCGTTTGTATAGGACATGGTACAGAGTGTTAAAGAAGTGGTTGTGGTGATTACAGCAGTAGAAAATGTTGAATTAAATTAAGTTATCGGAGATATGGAGAAAGAATTGATGTGATAGGAGAATAGTCAGGAAAATGACAGAAGATGACAGCAATACAAAAATTTAAAATGTACCCAATAATAATAAAGAAAGCCATTAATAGTCGTAGAGTGTACAATCTGGAGTAAACTTATGTTTTATGAAAAGTATGAAGAATTCTTAAGATTTTTCAAAGTACGATTGTGCTCAGACATCGCATATGACATTGCATAATCACGATAGGAATGCATAAGAAAATGATTTTTGAAATATAGATCATGCATCATATCTTTACAATGATAAAGAAAAATGCGATTTTGAGCAACTCTTTGGTGATGAGAGGTGTCATCACTCTGAGCTACAATTGTACTAATGATTTCAAACGATTTATGAAAAGTAGTTTAAAGAGTTGGCCAGCCAAAGAATGTTTTGAAATCTTTTGTTAGTAAGTGAACTCAGATGTGAAACTCTGCGACGGATAATAAAATGTTCTTAGTAAATAAGAATAAAATTTAAAAGCAAATCCCAATAACAGAATAAAGCCCTGTTAATGATAATTGCAATAATGTTAAGGGAGCTATAGTGAAATGTGAACGAGGAGTTATTGCCGGAGAGCGAACGCAGTCAAGATGCAATGCGCTGGCAATATTTAAGGATATAGTAAATATCCTTATGATAAAATAAAGGATGAAATAACAGAAAGTCATGTTAGATGAAAGAAACGTACGAGTACGTAAGGACGAAGAATATAATGATTATTCTTATGGTGAAATAAGTAACATAGCGAATGAGGAACACAATAGAGAAAAGAAATTGAAAGTATAAAGGACGAGAAGATGATGCTATAAATGATGAACATGAAGTGATATTTAAAGGATATAACTTTATCAATATCAGTGTTCGAAGATACATAAGTAGAAAGAGAAAGGATACGAAATGATGAAGCAGACGATTTTGCAAAATGTGAAGGTGATTTTGCAAGATATGAAAGTTAGAAATTTGATAGATCAAGAGAGATAATGATGCTATATGACTGATATTAAGTGAAGTCACTAATATCAGCATTAAAAGCTATAAGATTTTAATATAAGGAGAAAGGTACATGTATAGATATACATGTCAGTAAATATACGAGTGATGGATAAGATGAAAGAAAATATAATGAAGAAACTCATATACCCTCAAGATTTAGTAAGATAAATAGAAAAGTGGAAAGTTCTAGAGATATATCAGAAGGATTATCAGAATAGCACAGCAGTAGCAGAGCTATTATAAATGAAGGAAGGACGTAATGAATACAGTAAGTAAAGGATAAGATGATACTTCATTGCTATTAGACAGATAGGAGTGAACTGTATCTAAGAAGCCACAATGTCATAAGAACGAGAGGTGGTATTAGTATAAAGAGATCAAGGTATTTAAAGACAGTTAGAACCATGTTATGAGTTCTAAAGAAGCATAAGATGTATAGGACAACAAAACTGAACTATTCCTTAATTTTGGGAGTTACAAAGTTAAGTATGGTCTAAATGCTAAGAATGATCAAAAACACTTCAGGAAGAAGATGTGAGACAGAATAAGGATAAGCTAAGAAATGATCATGACTAGTACTAAGACTACATCTTGAAAAGTGAAATTTAGGTCATGAAATTGTTCGAGAGTGAGAAGCAGAAGTGTAAGATAAAGAAGAAAATTGTTTATACAGTAAGAAGGAATGATGATTCAGGAAGTAAATAAGTTATTAAGGATTTACTGAATCAGTTAAAGATGAAATTAAGCGAAGCTTAGCCAGTAAAAAGAATCCTTAAGAAAGTTAAAATGTTAAAAAACATATGAGGTCAACAAGAATAGGGAACTGTGACGTAAAGGAAGAACATTGTTGATTAAAAATCAATAAGAAATTCAGGGCGAACCTCAAAGGAGCAACTAGAGAGAAGTAAAGAAGATAAGAATATAAGTAGTACTAGCAAATAAAGGCAACTGTACAAGCTATTCGACTAAAAGTAACGTGAAATGAAACGTTTAAGACAATGGTAAATGATGAAGGATCACGACCAACAGAGCGACGTGAAGTTCACGATAGCTTAAAGAAGCAAAAAAGGAGAGATTGAAGGAAGTATTAGGCTCAACTATGTTAAGAAACAGCAAATGTGATAGACAAGATATAAGTTGAGGAAAGATTAGTTGATAAGTAACAAAGTGTCAGATAACGGTAGAAAGAAGTAAGAAACAACGATAATCCGTTAAGAAAGAAAGATGATATCGTCAGATGATAGCAAAGATTAAAAGTCATAGATTGTGCTTATAAAAGGAAATACTCATAGAAGTACGAATGAAGTAAGTATGTCATTAAAGGTGTAATCAATACGTCGTGATTATTCACGTATAAAAGAGACAAGTAGCGACCCGATGACGATTAAGAATGAGACAATAGAGTTGGAAAGTATCAAGTGAGGATTAATCGACGCTAATGATGATCAGGAAGATCACAACCAGTTGTAGATGACGAAAAGAGACGAGACGAGAGTAACAATAAGAAGATTCTCAGCTATGCTACGATAAGAGACTACTATGAGCAAGATAGATAATCGATTAGTGATAAGTGTGAAGTCACAGCTGTAAGTAGAAAGCTAAGAATTTAAATAAAAGGAAAAGCTGCGGCCAAAACGTACTAATGGACGTCAAGGAAACTGTAAGGATAAGTTAAGATCCCAACAAGATTTATGAAAATTCGAGGACGAATTTTTATAAGGGGGGAAGAATGTAATACCCCAAAATATTTAATTAGCTAACTGGACCACGTGTCCAGTTTTGATTCGCCAGACTGGCGATATCAGAAGAATTTCTGAAAAAAATAAAGTAAATAAGTTTCAAATAGGTCGGTTTTGGGAAATTAACTATGAGAAAATTTAAGGTTATATTTCAATTCTAAAATTAGAATTGGAATTAAAAGGAAAAATGTCAAGAAAAGTCCAAAATAAAGTATAGGGACCAAAGTGGTAATTTAGCCACTTTGTATCGAAAATGGAAATTTTAGATTTTGACGGGAAAGTATTAATATCGAGCTTCGTATTATTTATCGGATATAAATAATACGTAAAAGTAATAATTTAAGAGATTATCGATTTAGTTATGGACTAAATCGTACGAAAGAAAAGTTTAAACGATAAATGGTAAGAAACAAAAAGAACAAGGACTAAAATGGCACTTTAGCCAAATGATATAAGAAAGAAAGATATGAATCAGAGAGGGAGCAGAAGGATCGAGAGAAATGGAGGAAAATATCGACGATACCGTCGTTTCGCCGTTCGACGTCCGATTCGAGTGATTTTCGCGGCGATTTCTTCAGAATCGAAGCCTCTATCAACCCTAAGCATCAAATCAAGGTAATAGGTCGGTTTTTAGCTTGAAAATGATAAGTTTATGGCTGTTTTGGTGAGATTATGTTTTAGGATCGAATTTGACGTTTTTGGATCGTTTATAACGTTTAAGTAAAAACCAAGATATGGGTTTTGTGTGTTAAAATGAAGTAAGCATGTCGGGATGGACGAAAAGCCCCGGAAAACGACTTTCCGGGGGGCTGTCAAGGGTGTGCGTTCGCACACATTGAGTGTGCATTCGCACACTCCTTGAATTTTAGGGTGTGCGTTCGCACACTCACTGTGTGCGTTCGCACACTACCCTAAACTTGGCAGATTCAAAATCCCAACGGTCAGTTTATAGATTTGCCTCTTAGGAACGCCTCTGTCAAATTTCAGCTCGATCCAACGGTTCAATTGGGAGAGATCGTCATTTTACAAAACAGTGTCAGTGTGCAGGCAGCACCTGCACATTGCCTTGAAAACTCCTTAAAACTTCATCGAAATGAAACTAAACCCTAAAACTTAAATGTATTATACGTATAGGAATACGAGATTAACGTCTAATCATTAAACATTAATTATTTATCAGACGTGTCAGAGCAGAGAGGTCAGTAGACGTGGGATAGCAAGGGCATATCATTTCATCGACCATATTTGTGATTGGATTGCGGTCACTGTGAGTTGCACTTTACTTTCGTGTATTATATATAAAGTCATTTTATATAGATATGTATACTGTTTTTACGCATCGCATGTTAGATGATTTGATTAAATATTATATGTTTCTATCAAATGTATATACGAGAACTAGTATGCAATCCGAAGAAACTAGCTACCTATTGGGTGTCAATAGGCTGTGTGATCACCAGTATTGAGTCAATCTAGTGTGTTTGCATTTGAGAAATGATTGGATATGTATGATATGATATGAATTCAATACGAGAGTGAACTCGGCTACGGTGTAGCCTGGAAGTCCCCGTATCTAGTGGGCTGGGCCCACCAGTGAGTTGGACTCACAACTTGAGATTTATGATTGGGTTGAACGATATATGATTATTCGAGAGATGTGTCGCATGCTAGGATATTAGTTTCGTACGGATCAAATACATGTTTATATGTTTTATATTATTGTTTTCTTGAGATGCGATGCTATGTTTTTAAATTAATACCGTTAGTAAAATGCAACCTCACTCAGTATTTTCCCAAATACTGACCCCTCACCTTTGATGTCTTTCAGGTACTTAGTATGTGGACCTAGCTAGAGGCCAATTTTGAAGTCCAGAAGTCAGTTGTATGTGTTTAGTATCTGACTTCTGTGAATGCTGCAGTAGTGGTCCCGTGTTGACAGAGTCGTAGCCTAGACAGCAGTACATTTTGAGTCTACATATTACGTGCTGTCTTGTTTATATTTTTGTAGGCTACGTGTATTATATGTGGTTCACGGCCCCAGATGCCGGTGACATGTTCTGAGACACTAACTGATGTATATAGTACCGCGAGGCCAGTTCGTACAGGGTACGGTAACTAGAGCCCGCGAGGGTTTTGAACAGTTAGTGTAAATGTTTGTGTATACATGTTATGTATACTTGCTTCTGTTGCTTTATGTTATTTGTTTATTGTTTGCGAAAAATTAATAGTGAAATGAGGCTAGCTACGGGTTCCGGAGCTACCACTCCCGTTCCCTAGCGCCGGTTGCGGCTCAATATTTTGGGTCGTGACAAAGAGAATGCTCGACGATGTGACAGCCAGCAACTATACAAAGACAGAAAGTTATGAGAAGAGAAGTAAAAGTTAAAATACAAGTAAAGATATAACTAATATGTATTAATGGACGCTAAAGAGGCAATAAGAATAAGTTAAGATCCCAACAAAATTTATGAAAATTCGAGGACGAATTTTTATAAGGGGGAAGAATGTAATACCCCAAAATTTTTAATTATCTAATTGGACCACGTGTCCAGTTTGGATTCGTCAGAGTGGCGTTACCGGGAAGTTTTCCGATAAATAAGTTTTAGCAGGTCGGTTTTGAAAAGGATTATATGCGAGGAATTTAATAATACATTTCAATTCTAAAGACAGAATTGGAATTGAAAAGAAAAATGTCAAGTAAAGCCAAAATAAAGTGCAGGGACCAAAGTGGTAATTTAGCCACTTTGTGTCGAAAATGGAAATTTTAGATTTTGACGGGAGAATATTAATATTGAGTTTTGTATTATTTATCGGAGATAAATAATACGTATAAGTCATAATAAAAGAAGTTAACCATTAGCTATGGACTAAATCGTACGATTGAAAAGTTTAAAGGTTAAATGATAGTAAGCAAAAAGAACAAGGACCAAAGTGGCACTTTAGCCGAATTATATAAGAAATGAGAATATGAATTGAGAATCAGAGAGGCTTCCAGAGAGATTGAGAAAACGATCGATATCGTCGTTTCGCCGCCGTTTCTCCGTTCGACGTCCGATTCGAGCGATTTAAGTGGCGATTTCTTCAGAATTGAAAGCTCTATCATCGTCGGCCATTAAATTAAGGTAAGAGGTCGGGTTTTGGCATGAAAATGATGAATTGTTGGCTGTTTTGGGTTAGGATTGAGTTTAGGTTGTAATTTGATGATTTTGAGGTTATTATGGCGTTTGTGAAGAAACCGTGATATGGGTATTGAGCGTGGGTATGTTTAGCACGTCGGGATTGTGGCGAAACCCCGGAAAATCTGATTTCTGGGGCTGTGCACGTGGCGCACGACCGTGCACCACGGCTGCACGAACGTGTACTAGAAGTACACGAACGTGCACCTAGCAAGGTACACGATCGTGTACTGAAGTACACGAACGTGCACTTTTCATGGTGCACGAACGTGTACTAAAAGTACACGAACGTGTACCCTTGAGGTGCACGAACGTGTACTAAAATTACACGAACGTGTACCCTTGAGGTGCACGAACGTGTACTTGGTTGCACGATCGTGTACCCGCCGAAGGGCACGCCCGTGCACCCTGACTCGCTTCTACGCGTATGCAAACTGTAATTCACCTAGGTATTTGACGTTTTAAGTAACTTGACTCTAAAGGACTAGTTTCGGACTTTGAGAATCATTAATCTCAAGATTAGCTCGACGTTTTAGGTAATTAATAAAATGGAAAACGTCAAGGACGTTAAGCGATTCTCAATTATGAGAAATAGTATTCGCTAAGTCGTTTATACGACTAAAGATATTGAATACGTAAATAAGTATAAAAATGAAACTTAACCCTAAAACTTAAAAGTATTATACGTATAGGAATACGAGATTAACGTCTAATCATTAAACGTTAATTATTTATCAGACGTGTCAGCGAGCAGAGAGGTCAGTGGACGCGGGATAGCGAGGGCATATCATTTCATTGACCACATTATTGATTGGATTGCGGTCACTGTGAGTTGCATTTTACTTTCGTGTATTATATATAAAGTTATTTTATATAAATATGTATACTGTTTTTACGCATCGCATGTTATATGATTTGATTGAATGTTATATGTTTATTTAATTTCTATATACAAGAACTAGTATGCGATCCGATGAAACTAGCTACCTATTGGGTGTCAATAGGCTGTGTGATCACCAGCATCGAGTCAGTCTAGTATGTTTGCATTTGAGAAATGACTTGACATAGCTGGGAGCTGTTGATGATTATAAAATTTATGTGGCTGGCCCACCAGCGAGTTAGACTCGCGATTGATATATACGATTGGGTTTTTGATACGAGTGAGTACTCGGCTACGGTGTAGTCTGGAGTCCCCGTATCTAGTGGCTGGGCCACCCGCGAGTTAAACTCGCGATTGATATTTACGATTGGGTTGAATGATAATGATTATTCGAGAAATGTGTCGCATGCTAGGATATTAGTTTCATACGGATCAAATACGTGTTTATATGTTTTATATCATTGTTTCTCGAAATGTGATGCTATGTTTTATATTAATACCGTTAGTAAATGTCAACTCACTCAGTATTTTCCCAAATACTGACCCCTCACCTTTGATGTTTTCAGGTACTTAGTATGTGGACCTAGCTAGAGGCCAATTTTGAAGTCCAGAAGTCAGCTGTGTATGTTTAGTATCTGACTTCTGTGAACACTGCAGTAGTGGTCCCGTGTGACATAGTCGTAGCCTAGACAGCAGTACACATTGAGTGTACATATTACTTGCTGTCCAGTTTATATGTTTTTGTAGGCTACGTGTTTTACATATTGTGCACGGCACTAGGTGCCGGTGATATGTTGGATACACTAACTGAGGTATATAGTACCGCGAGGCCGGTTCGTACGAGGTACGGTAACCAGAGCCCGCGAGGATAATAGAACAGTTAGTGTAAATATTGGTTTATGTGTAATATATGTTCGTTGCTTCCGTTGTTTAATGTATTTATTATTATTTGCGAAAAATTAATAGTGGTTTGAGGCTTGCTACGGGTTCCGGAGCTACCACTCCCGTTCCCTAGCGCCGGTTGCGGCTCAATATTTTGGGTCGTGACAGCCAGTGAAGGTACTTCCCGTCTGATCATACCCTGACGCTGCCTGATGTGCAGTTCTCTGCTGTTGATAAGAATGTTGTACTACTGTAGTCATGGAGCCTTGAGGCATCTCCCTCGGACAATCTCTAGCAAAGTGACATTGTTGGCCACAGTTGAAACACGTTCCCGAAATACTGCGGCACACTCCATAATGCCTCTTGTTGTAATTCAAACAAATAAGAGTTCCGCCTCCTATATCACTCATGGATCTGGAACCAACTCCTGTGCCTGATGCACTAATCTGAGATCCATGTCGAGGCCTCTTGCGTCCTTGCTGACGTGAAGTGGGTCGAGAGTAACTCCCAACGTATGACTGGGTAGGTGCGCTTTGAACACTACAGAACATTTTACTTCTCATTGGCGCAATATTAGAAGGATAAGGAATCCTCCAAAAACGAATCAGAGAAACTTCCATTTGCATGGCGCTGCCAATTAGTTGCGCCAAAGTTCTTCTGATATCAGACGTCAGACTCACAAACTCGGGTCTTAAACCTTTTACAAACCTCGAATTCACTCTGACTGGATCTGCAGTTAGATCAGGTGCAAATATGCTCACTCTAGTAAACTCAGTCACAAACTCTTGCACAAACCGATCACCCCTACTCAGGGTCAGCCACTGGTTACGATAGCTCTCACTCACCGCTAACGGTAAGAAATATTCTCTGTAGCGATTCACAAATTTAGCCTAAGTCATAGTATCCATGGTTGGCTGAATAAGCTGCTGAAACCAGTCTTTTGCGGGTCCTCACATAGACATTTCCACCATGATGATGGTTTTTCTCTCGTTAGCTTGTAAACGTCGAGTGTTACATTCTAATTCTTCGAGGAAGTCTAAAGCATCATAAGAACCGTTGAACTTAGTTGGCCTACGACGCATGTAAGCCAAGACAATATCTCGATCAGTGAAAGCAACATTACGTAACTGTTGCTGCTGTAGTTGTTCACAATGCATATTCTGCACCGCAGCCTGATTGGCTTGCATAGCTGCAATTCCCGTAAGGAATTGATTTAGGTCAAAACCTACAACATTAGGTTGTTGGGCTTGCGCTTGCACCTCTAGTTCCTGAGTGTGGGCCTCTTTGCCTCCACCTCTTCCATGAACAGAAGACTCATCTTGAGCTTCTGGATGTACATCATGTTCCCCTTCTATAACATTTCGTGCTGCAGCGGTAGCTCGCTCTTCTTCTTGTCGTTGGTCAGACATCCTGACCTAGACAGACAGCGTTACATAGACGCATAAATGCAAATCGACAAAAATGTAATCATATATAACGCGCATCAAATCACATGCGAACACACACACTTACGACAGACTCACATCCTAGAGGGAAAGCTGAAAGTTTGAAAATCAAACGAATACGTAACAAAGACAAGACTCTAGTCCTATGTGCTACAGTAGATTCCTAGGAATTCTTAATAACATAACACCTAACCAAAATAAGCAATGGTAAATGGACCATGCTCTGATACCAACATTATCACGACCCAATCTCATGGGCTGAGACCGGCGCTAGGGAATGGGAGTGGTAGCTCCGAAACACGTAGCAAACCTAAAAATGTGCATAAATTTTTTCTTAAATATCGAACATCATGCATGAAAAATAGAAACACGTGTCATGCTAGAAACATGCAAGGCTATAAGTTATCCTCTGGCAATCATAAACAATAAAACTCAGCAAGCATCATATATACAAACATAAGTATGAAAACATCAGAGTGATAATTCTTTCTACTGCAGCTCTAGGAGTAAAAGACTGTTTCTTTACATGCTTTCAAAAATATCAGACTTCTGGATCAAGGATATAAGTCCGCTGCTTCAAAACTTCTTTCACCTGAGAGGGAAAGCTGTGAGGGGTCAATATACGGGAATATACTGAGTAAGTTCATATATTTACTAATAAGTATTCGAATAAAACATAAACAATGTAATAGCGTTTTAATCACATGTGGCCAAGAACAAGATCTGATTGAAACTCTAATCCTCGAACATAACAAACGTATATAATCAAATCATACTGATCCAAATGGTCCGACCCGGGAGTAATTCTAACTCAACCACGTCAGCCGCGACCAACCTCTTAATCCCAAATGGTGGGTCCAACCCACTAGATACGGGGCTCAGGTTACTTTAACCGAGTTCTCGCTCGTATCGCATTCATATATCCAACTTGGAAATTCATATTCATAATCACACTTACAGCTGTAATGGATCAAACTACTGATCACGCTGTCCAATTGCAGCCCAATATGTAGCACGTTCCATCGGATCAATAATGGTTTCAAATCAAACATGTATGAAATCATATAAAGATTTCGCATCGCAAATATTCAAATCAAATGTAGAGCAATATAAAATATTTGCTTGTGTAAATACTTCAAAAGTAAATGTATATTCTCACAGAAAACGCTATCCAAAAATACTTCAGTGCTCATAAACGTCAAGTTTCTCGAGCTCCCACTCCAGCTACTTCTTGCCTCGCCGGATCTAAAATGATTTCAAAACATTTGACTCACATCAGAAACCTATTCTAAGATTGACTCTAGACTCGAGACACAACACGTTAAACATATTAACCATCGTGCTTTTCACGTGAATATTCCGATTAACGGTATCTAACTTGTTCACGGTTCATATATCTCTTCTAAATCAATTCTCGTTAACCCTCGATAGTTTAACGATTAAAACTAATCAATTATCAATAGATAACTAATCGATTTCAATCTCGATACGCGAATACGAAACAGAGTTCCGAAACAAAGCTATTGGCCAAAGCACGATTCACATACACGCTCGTGCATTCGGGTGCACTTTCGTGTGCCCAAGCTGGTGCACGTTCTTGCACTCCTGGTGCACGTTGGTGCACCGTGCTGGTGCATGAAACAACAATTCCAGGAATCTGTTTTCCCGGGCTTTCTAACGTGCTACCGATTCATGAAACAACAATTCCTCGGAAACCCATCTCAAAAACGATGCTAGTTTACTAAAAATGCAATCAAAACGATAAGATCAACTCAAAACGATAATTAATTCGAAATCGATTAAAAACACCTAAGCAATCAAATCGATATTCCATCAAATCCATTCAAACTAACGGTATAACGACGTGCTTATTGTGATTCGCCACTGAAATACAATCAATTCGAGTTATAAAACGTCGGAAACATACGAGAAACGAAATCGTGCGAAGAAAGCGTAATCGATCGTTAAGAAAGAAAAGGAATGAAGGGTCCAGATCCTTCATTTGAAGGAATTCTTATATATATATATATAACGGCTAATTTAAACTTTGGTCTTTGAAACTTTTCAAAAGTTTCAATTTAGTCCAAAATCTATCCGCGTCCAAATTTTAAACAGTCTCCGATTGACTCGAGACTTTTATCATGAATACAATAAAGTAGTTTGCGGACATTGGCGAAATGAATTCCATTACGGGGTTTATAATTTATTTTATATTAATTTTCGAAGTTATTTTCTTAAATCCCACTAATAAGCTTAATGAAAATTATTCTAAATTTCCGATATAATTAAATTAAATCCTTCTTAATTTAACTTATCGGAATTAACGACATGTAAAACGACTTAATTACTTTAAAATATTTAGGATATTACACCACCATCTCCGGAAGAACCTCAGAATAGGCAATATGCCTCCGCTTCCCAGAGAACGGAAATCTAGATAGCAGGGGGGCATCCAATTCCTCACCATAGGCGTCAGGCCTCTACACCAAGAACTCGGAGGTAGAAGTCCCGCACCAATCAAACAGTAGAGACAAAAGATTCAACAAGAAATTGGGGATCTGAAGTCCCCACCACATGCAAAGGAACATACAATGGGCGATAGACCACTAATAGCAGAAGTAGTCAAACTACAATCAGAAATAAGAAAACCAAACAAATTCTTGCTGAAAAAGAATATGCAGAATGCCCAGAGCACACAAAGAGAACATCTAATGTTCAGAAACTACAGTTAGAAGATAAGATAACACCCAGATCAGAAAGGAAATACAAGGGGCCACAGTCTACATTTCGGGATACCAGTCCTAAGAAGCCGATCCAGACTCATCATCCTCGGTCCCAGAAAGCATATCAGTATCAACCTGCTCAGTCCACATACTACTAGAAGAAGAGGCATAATCGTCATGACCTCCGTCGTCCTGCACGTGCAAGACCACCAGGGCCTTTAAGACTGCGACCAACACGGAAGCCAGCCCCTCTACAAACCTGAAAGCCAGGAGGAATACCGGTGCTAGCGCTAGTCGAAGCAGGCTCAGGTCGCTGAGGCCTCTCCACCATAGTATCGATGTGATACTGCCAGAAAGCCAGAGAGCAGTCAGGATAAACAGCATACATGCATTTATATAGAATAGAAATAATTATATGTACATTGCATTTTTACCCTCATTTGTGCAGTTACAGCGCATAGCTGATCCCTGTAGTAGAAAGCAGCATCTGCCAGGTGAATGGCATATGCCATCAGCACCTGCGAGACAGAAGAAGATATCCAGCTAAGTGGACAAGAAAGCAGTATCTGCCAGCTGAATGGCATCTGACACCAACACAACTAGAAACCAGAGCTAGACAGAAAACTCATGTGAGTGCAACCAGCAGGCGCAAAAGAGTGCTCCACATACGGGGACGGGACAGAATCCTGCACGAACCGGCGTGCGTCAGAATAGCGGGAGTCATCTCAGGAATCTGCATCAGCCTGCCAAAAATCATCAGATCAGAACCAGCAGCACCCCGACGACGACCCGTCAGAATCTGACAAGGGAATCCAGATGCAACCACCCCCGATCGAGCAACGTGAGTTTGTTTAGCGATTTAAGCCAAACGTTTACAAACATTACGAAACAAAACAAAACGTTTCACGCTTTTAGCAATTTAAGCCAAACGTTTACGAACGTTACAAAAAAAAACCAAACGTTTCACCTTTTTAGCAATTTAAGCCAAACGTTTACAAACGTTACGAAACAAATCAAAATATTTCACCTATTTAGCGATTTAAGCCAAAAGTTTAAAAATTTACAAAACCAATCAAAACATTTCACCTTTTTAGCGATTTAAGCCAAATGTTTACAAACGTTATGAAACAAATTCAATCGTTTAAATAGTTACAAAACAAATCTAAACGTTTCACCTTTTTAGTGATTTAAGCCAAACATTGAAACGTTACGAAACCAATCAAAACATTTAAAACGTTGTGAAACAATTCCAAATGTTTCACCTCTTTACAGATTTAAGCCAAATATTTAAAATGTTACGAAACAAATCCAAACGTTTTACCTTTTTAGCGATTTAAGCCAAAAGTTTAAAACTTTACAAAACCAATCCAAACGTTTCACCTTTTTAGCGATTTAAGCCAAATGTTTACAAACGTTACGAAACAAATTCAAACGTTTAAATAGTTACAAAACAAATCCAAACGTTTCAACTTTTTAGCGATTTAAGCCAAACGTTTGAAAGTTACGAAACCAATCCAAACATTTAAAACGTTGCAAAACAAATCCAAAAGTTTTACCTTCTTAGAGATTTAACCCAAACGTTTAAAATGTTACGAATCCAATCCAAACGTTACACCTTTTTAGCGATTTCATCCAAATGTTTACAAACGTTACGAAACAAATCCAAACGTTTCCCCTTTTTAATGATTTTAGCCGAACGACGTTTAAAACGTTTTGAAATAAATCCAAACGTTTCACATTTTTAGCGATTTTAGCCAAAAATATTAAACATTACGAAACCAATCCAAACGTTTAAAACATTACGAAAAAAATCAAAACGTTTTCCCTTTTTTAGCGATTTAAGCCAAACGTTTACAAACGTTACGAAACCAATCCAAACGTTTAAAACATTACGAAAAAAACCCAAAGGTTTACAAAGTTACGAAACCAATCCAAACGTTTAAAACGTTACGAAGCAAACCCGAACGTTTCACCTCTTTAGTGATTTAAGCCAAACATTTACAAACGTTATTAAACAAATCCAAACGTTTCACCTTTTTAGCGATTTAATCCAAATGTTTACAAACGTTACGAAACAAATCCAAACGTTTCCCCTTTTTAATGATTTTAGCCGAACGACGTTTAAAACGTTTTGAAATAAATCCAAACGTTTCACATGTTTAGCGATTTTAGCCAAAAATATAAAACATTACGAAACCAATCCAAACGTTTAAAACATTACGAAACAAATCAAAACGTTTTCCCTTTTTTAGCGATTTAAGCCAAACGTTTACAAACGTTACGAAACCAATCCAAACGTTTAAAACATTACGAAAAAAACCCAAAGGTTTACAAAGTTACGAAACCAATCCAAACGTTTAAAACGTTACGAAGCAAACCCGAACGTTTCACCTCTTTAGTGATTTAAGCCAAACATTTACAAACGTTATTAAACAAATCCAAACGTTTCACCTTTTTAGCGATTTAATCCAAATGTTTACAAACGTTACGAAACAAATCCAAACGTTTCCCCTTTTTAATGATTTTAGCCGAACGACGTTTAAAACGTTTTGAAATAAATCCAAACGTTTCACATTTTTAGCGATTTTAGCCAAAAATATAAAACATTACGAAACCAATCCAAACGTTTAAAACATTACGAAACAAATCAAAACGTTTTCCCTTTTTTAGCGATTTAAGCCAAACGTTTACAAACGTTACGAAACCAATCCAAACGTTTAAAACATTACGAAAAAAACCCAAAGGTTTACAAAGTTAGGAAACCAATCCAAACGTTTAAAACGTTACGAAACAAACCCGAACGTTTCACCTCTTTAGTGATTTAAGCCAAACGTTTACAAACGTTATTAAACAAATCCAAACGTTTCACCTTTTTAGCGATTTAAGCCAAATGTTTTACAAAACAAATCCAAACGTTTCCCATTTTTAGTTATTGAAGCCAAACTTTTACAAACGTTACGAAACAAAACCTAAAATTTCACATGTTTAGCGATTTAAGCCAAACGTTTCCAAACGTTACGAAACAAATCCGAACGTTTCACCTAGAGGTGAGCAAAAACCGACTAAAATCGAAAAACCGAACCAAATTAGACCCAAAAAACCAAACCGAAAAAATATATGGATAATATTGTTCAGCTTGGTTTAAAATTAATAAATATTGCGGTTTTCGGTTTTGGTTTGGTTTTAAGGTTCGGTCACCGAGCCGAACCGAAAAACCGAAATCATAATAGGGGTTATTTTTATAATATAGACGAATACTATATATATACTCTTTAGTTGAAAGTGGGTAAAAACCCTAAAAAAATTATCTGTGCTGCCGCCTAACTCTCACAGCGTCACCATCTCCTTTCTTTTTCTTTATCAACATCCAAGTAAAAACCCTAATATTTCACTAAGCCTTTTACTCTTTTATGGGGTTTGTTTGGATTTTGTGTTTTTTTTATCACCTTTTTCGTTCTACCTCTCTAGTCAATTTTCAGTTTTATTCACAAGAGTGTAACTGATGGAATTTATAGTAATTTCTTCGAAGAAAAATAAAATATTTATAAGGTAAAGTTATCCATCAATTTTATTAATTTGGTGTTTTAGATCTAGATTTTCTCTTTTTCATATTTATTGGTGATGTATAATTTATTTTATACTAGTTTTTTTTCATTGTTTATTTTCGAAATCTGGTATAATAAATCTATTGCTTCAAAATAATAATATTTTGTGTATTTTTATTTATTTTTCATTTTGATTTCTGATTTAATGTTATTTCTTTTTTATGTTTTGCAGGTCCAGATTATATAAGGAGCAAAGTGAAAATTAATTAAGTTATTCCTGTTTTGATAATTAATTGTAAATGTAATTCATATGTAATAAAATACCGAAAATTCATTTTATGTAATAATCTATATCTATAGTATAAAAGTGAACCCAAGGGTCCATTTGACTTAAAAACCTTATAGTTATAACACTGTTTCATGTTTGCCGTTTTAGAATAGTTGTCCTAAATGTCTATATTTGTAAACTACTCTCCCATCCATTACTAATGCCATTAGTCTTTGATTTAATTTTGAAAAACCAACTCAATTGAGGTGTGTGCTTACGCTAAAAATACTACTATCACAAAAAGGGCTCTTTTTCCTATATATTTTCAAGAAAAACCTTCATAAATACTCATTACGTTAAGGCTATTCAAGTAATACATCTTTTGTGTCTTACAAGCATTCAAATTTATAATAAAAATTAGATAAAAAGCTCACTTTGACCCTTGAAATCATATCAAAAGAATAAATAAGACTCTACGGTTGAAGTTGACTCAATTATCATCCTGAAGTTGTCCAAAATAATTCACATCGCACCAAATACTGCCCCCGTTAGTTTTTTTTCCGTCTAATGATGATGTGACACATAGGAAAAAAAAATTTAAAAACATCCTTAATGTTTAAAATACTCATCAATTCTATATTATGAATTTCTTTGACCATTTGACCATCTTCTTTATTTAAAATAATTAATTAAATAATATTTAAAATTAAAATATTTATTAAACAATGAAAAGTCAATTAAACACTTTAAAACGTAGTTAAACACTTCGAAATTCGATTACATAAATCAAAATTTAATATAAATCTAATTAAATCAGCTAAAATAATTAAAATATTCCCCCCCCCCACGCCAAATCTATTCCGAAACGACTCGATATTTTTCTAGCACAACCTCCTAAAAATTCCGACAGTCTTTTGGTCTGTTTTTGGTATTTTTTTATTATTAAAATTATATATTTATTCAAAGTATTTTAAATTAAAATTTAGTCAATTCTGAAGCGAAGCGAGGGTTTTTTTTACTAGTATATATATATAAAAGAATGTTTTTATTAATTTTTTTTTCTGATTTAGATGTATTACTTTATTTTGTATTTTTGAATCGGTGAACCGATCGAACCGGACCGCAAAAACTGACTTTTTCGGTTACCCGAACCGAAAAAACTGCAAACCAAATTTCAAAGTGTGGTTTTTAATTTTATAGGGGTTGTTTTGTTTGGTTCTGGCCATGTGCACACCGAACCGAACCGAGCTTACCCCTAATTTCACCTTCTTAGCGATTTAAGCCAAACTTTACAAACATTACAAAAACAAATCCACACGTTTCCCCTTTTTAGCTATTTAAGCCAAACGATTACAAACGTTACGAAACAAATCCAAACGTTTCACATTTTTAGCGATTTAAGCCAAACGTTTGCAAACGTTACGAAACAAATCCAAATATTCCATCTTTTTAGCGATGTAAGTCAAAAGTTTAATACATTACAAAACCCATCCAACGTTGTAGTATGCGCCCTAGGGCCATTTTGTATTTTTCTTGTATAAACAAATCCCATTGGCAATGATATATATGTTTTATTTGAATTAAGTGTCTCATCAACTAAGTGTTTATTTATTACATATTGTCCTTATCACATTGTGATAGAATATATTCTTAAAGTGTTAAGAATATGAGTGACAGATTCTATTATACAAGTGATATAAATAATTGTTCACGATCGATGGGGTCCTACGAATAAGGGGATGGAATTATCCCGGAAAGATCGTTACCTCTGTTTATTCTCTTGATTAGTAAAGAGTTACGAATTATAGAAAGTAGTGACCTAGTCTCATACTACTTGATGGGGATCAGAATAAACATGTGGACACTCAAGGTGTTGAGTGAGTCGAACAAGTGACACTAGATGACTTATACATGGTAATTCATCAAATTCAATTTAATGTCATCTAGTTCATAATTGTACATATGTCCTTTGACTTGCGGTGTCACTATTTTGTATATATGTGATTAGATTTTGATACTCCTTAACCCTAGATCTTTCATGAGTTAGGGCCGCGGGATGTGTTGGCTCTAATTAGTTGTATATGGAGATAGGGGTTTAACCTAGAAAGGATTCATCACTCTAGATGAACGGAGACAAGATTCTATGCTATCTCGAATTGTTCTTTATGGATGATAAAACTTGCGCAGGTGTATATGACTTCCTTAGAAAGGTATTTCTAGTGCAAGTCATATTTATCAAGATAGAACTGAGAGATGAGGTCATATGATCAAGACAAACAGTGTTTGACTTAACCGTGACACTAGTCGAGATTGGAATCTTAGATGAAGGGAATTTTTAGTGTACGGTAATTATGAACATTGGTTCATAAAGAATGCATCGAAACATTCATCTCTATTTGGGGGTCGTGATATGTTGCTAGACGTCACTCTCGATCTACGAGAATTAATAATTAAATGGGATTTAATTATTTAATATAAGAAAAGCGTTTCTTATGACTCTCGTTGCCATATAGATGTGAACCTAGTTAGTCACACACAATAGAGTGTGCAACCGATCGAAGTTTACAAAAGATCGATTTCATATAGATACTAGCATATCTCGAAAATTAATCTAAGATGAAAAATAAGTAAGAATTAGGGACTAATATGTAAGAGTTACAAATTAGTAGGAACCTAATTGTACTATGGCCATGTTAATTAGAGACTAATTTATAAGAGTTATAAATTAGTAGAAACCTAATTATATTTTAACCAAGTTTTATGATTAAAAGGCTTAAATAATTAATTAGTATAATTAATGATACTTCAATCACTAATCATAAGCTAATGGAATGATGATGTCATGGTGATGATGTAATGAGATAAGCTTATGTCATATATGTGATGTCATATGATGACATCACCTATATGATGTCACCTATTTGATGTCACCACATGAAAGGTGTCATGTGGTGGCAACACCTTTGCTGGGTGTGTGACACCTAGCATGCAAGGTGTTGCATTCTTAAGACATGATCTAGCCTATAAATAGAACTTGTCCTTGCTCATTTCATAAGACCACACAACACACATCTCACTACAAAGTTGTAGAGAGAGAAAGCACTTGAAGGAGTTCAAGTAGTCATCAATCACGGGAACAACTTGGCGACGTTTTTCATACATCCGACCAAGGTCGTGATCGCGGCGAGAGTTTGAACTTAGGGCTACTCGGAAAGAGGAACTCTTGCAGGATTACTTCAAGGCGAGGATTCAATCGGACGCATACTCGTGTGGATGAGCTTGAGGTCCCCGTACTTTCGGGATTACAAGAATCGTTGGAGAATCGACATAGGTATTCTTCATACGATTTGTAGATGCGTGCTTCAATTACTAAATGATAAGACGATCCATTTGTTGTTGATATGATCAACTTCAGGGTTCAGATTGTTGGAATTTCGATTTTGAATAAAAATATACGATCCAGATCCGCGCGTCCCGCTGCGCCAACAGTGGTATCAGAGCCACCGTATCATCGAGTATTAACGCTTTACGATTGAATACATGTTTAAATAATCATGGACTTAGAAATTATTATTGGGCATGTAATTTATAATTCCGAGAGCTTAAGTTTTTTTTTTAAAAAAACGAACAAACACTATTGTGATATTAATTACATTTGATTAAATTTTGTCTAGGAGATTGTTACTTAAGTAGTCCGCTTGTGACCCTCCAATCTATCCTTGAACTTTTTCTAATATGGTCATTTAACATAATATGTGATTCGCTTGTGCATTATGTTGTCATCAACGAAATATACGGAAAAAGCGAAACCTGAAAAAAAACCGAAAAAAAAAATTAATTTTGTTTTAGAATTCAAAAATGCTGAAGAACGGTTTTTACACCCGGGAAAAGATTTTCGGCTCGAGAAATTTTTTTTGTAAAAAACTGAAATGCTGAAAAGGGGATCTTAACGCCCAAGAAAAAGTTTCTGACTCGAAAAAAAAATCGTAAAAAAATAATTTTTTTTAGGGATCAGAGATCGGTTGAGGCTTTCGGAGGTTATATGATGAATCCTTGATACCTAAAGAAAGTAGATATTACATAGTGAATGATTTGAGAATCATTTCTGAGATATGTAATAGTTTGCTCATTCTTTTATGGCTACAGAATGAGACCTAAAAAGTCCATGATCATACATGTGTGATTGTATGATGTATTGTAGTTTTAATATGTATGGGATGCATGCTAACATATATTGTGTGTTTAGTGAGATCAGAATAAATTAAAACCCCTAAGAAATCTTCCTAAAAGTTGAAAGATTAAATTTATATTGATTAATCATTAAATTGTTTATCAATGGCTCTTCATTGGAGCAATAAATTAACATGCTTTAAGTTATCATCTTGTCGGCTATGGATACATAGACGTGAGATGATATCGTCAAAAGATTTTGTTGAGTTTATTGTTAAGCATGAGATGTTACAGGTGTAGTCGAAATAATATACGGCGAGAAAGACAATTAGGAATACCTGAGTCGTATATTATTCAAATCGTGTAGTACCCCGTATTTTTATAAGTCACGTATAAAGATTTTATTAGCCGGGAATACGTAAATTAAATTTAAGCGTAACTTTAATTTATAAGTATCCCTAAAAGTATATTGTAATAATAGAAGTTTAATCAGGGATTTAAATTTTAATGAAGGGATATGAACGAGACTAATAGAATAAGAAATACGACTGCAGTCATAAGATAAAAATATATTGATAATTAATATATTAATATACCACTTTAAGTGGAGAGTTTAATATTTCGGACAAAATCCCAAAATTAAAATGTCGAAAGTCCGAAGTCTCGACGTGTAATTGATGAATATAAGTTGAGATATATATATAAACTAATTAAGTATTATTCGTTAGTTCAAATTAAAATAAAATAATTTATAAAGTCCCGAGCGAATAATTTTGGTTTCATTATTCGCGAAATAATTTGACCAAGCTATCGTCAAAGTTTCATGAAATTTGGACGTAATAATTTTAGTCAAGTGAGACTGATTTGGAGCTAATAAATCTTCTGGGATTTATTAAAGATAAAATATAAGTCGGATGAAAATAAACATAATATTTTTATTCTTTTTATATTTTATTAGATTTTTGAGTAAATTTTCACGAAATTCGGAAGTCGTTTCTGTTTGAATCACGGACAACTATTTAAGAATTTGAGTTAAAGTGATAAATTAGCCAAATTTTATATATATAATATTTATTGTCATGTTAAGGCATCAGAACCATTTCTTTCAAATGAAAGAAATGGATAAGCTGCTTAGCTCTCTCCAGGAGATGGCGAGTTAGGGTTTCGACCCGATTCGTCCATTTCTCGATTCTAACTTTGTTTATTCTACGACTACTCAAGTAATCGAGGTATTAAACTCGTATTTAACGTTTATTTTAATATATTTCGATATATTTCAAATATATATTCGTTTATAAAGGGTTACCGTATCGAACGCCCGTTTTATACGTCTGAATTGCAATTGGATTTAGTATATGTGAAGTAGGACGTTAAAATAGCATTTTTGTAGCGTTCCGAGATTTAAAAGCACGTCAGAATGGCTCGTGGATCGATTTCCCTGGGGCTGGCTTCATGTGCGGACGAACAATGACTTAGCGGGACGTGTGCGTGGGGACTTTTCTGGACTTTTTCGGCGGACTTTCGAGGGGCGATTCTGAGATGTTTTTGTCAGTAACTCGACGTGTATTTCGACCGAATCTAAAACATTTTACATAAATGTTTTTAAACCTAAAGTTAGGTGTTTTAAAATGATGTTTTTAAAAGTAAAGTTAAGAGTTTAAAAAGGACATTAAAAGAGTTAAAGTCGACGTTTAACCAGTTTAAAAGATTACATGATTTTATTTAGGTATTGTTGTACCTAAAAGGACTTCTAGAGCGAAGAATAAACGTTTTCTCGAGGTGAAAATGATTTATATGATTTTTAAAAATAAGGAGACCATAAGTGTTATGTGTTATGTGAATTGTATGATTTATTTGGACCTAGGTTTAAGGACCTAGATGTTTATACCAGAAATAAGTATTGATGTTTGGCTTGTCTGTTTTGTATGTTTAATCAGACTAGTTGTCCAGCAGTCAGACCAAGACTCAGGGGAGTCTGTCACACATACGACGAGGCTAAGTAGTAACTTAACAGTACTATGAGTTTACGTGTTTACTTTTGAATATCAGTATGCAACTGTTTTAAATCCATAATCGCAATAGTATAAACTAGCCAAGAGAGATTCATTGAACGAGCTACCTATTGGGCGGCAATAGGGTTGCGTGATCACCAACACCGATTTCTAGATGTACTTTTGTCAAGGTATAGAGGTATGTCTGCCGCGTTAAGTCATTGGGGAAGTGAATGCCCTGACTTAAAGAGCAAACCCTTCGACGGCAGTAATACGGTTACGGTCGCAGGTAAAACCGCGATGGCAGTTTCTGATTACAGTCCAGGTACCAGTGATACAGAATTGGACGACAGTGATTCAGATCACGGTCTTATTCTGTTGTCTATAAGCTCGTGATATGAGTGTGTCTGTTAGGACAATTGTGGACTAGGGTTTCAGATGGATCGATAAATTGGTAATATTTTACATATATAACTGTTTTATATATATTATGAGATTTTGCATGTATTTGTAAATTGTCTACTCACTCAGAAATATTTATATTTCTGACCCCGTTGTTGTTTCCCATTTTTTAGGAAACGAGCTTTGTGGTCAGTCGAGCTTCAACATCCCTTCATCAGAAAAGCTCTTCTTTGGTATTGTACATAGGATTTTGTACTCTTAGTATGCTGCAATAGTATAAGTGTAATGTGCCAGCAGTTGTGCCACTAATCCTTTGATTAGATACTCTGATAGGATCTAGTGCATGTGTGTACCTTTGGATGGTTGCTTAGTGGCATATTGTATCTAGTTACCGATTCGGCCTCGTGTGTTTTTATGAGGGTAAAAAACAATATGTTTTATGTATGTCGGCTACGTGTAACCGGTCCGCTGTGTATTTTAATATGTTTAATGCCACCATTGCGAGACGCAGAGGTGTCCGCACTCTTTTATTAAACATATTAACAGTGGCATGTGGCGCGGAATGGGGCTGCCTATGTGTTAAGGCAAGCGAGACTTAAGTCCCTGGTTTCCAATGATCACCACACAAGGTATTCAGAAGGAAGTGCGGGTTGAGATAACGAGGTTATCCAACCAGTACTTCTGAAAACCAGATTTCGCTTATATGTGTATTTTTAGAAATCGTGTTATGTTAAAAGAGAAAAGTTTTAACGAAACTTTTTTGAAAACAGATCGTATGCGAGGTGCGATCTTTTAATTATATTTGCGAAAAATTTCTAGAGGTTCTAGGCTTGCTACGGGTTTTGGAACAACCATTCCCATTCCCTAGCGCCGGTCGTGACTTGAATTAGGTTGGAATTCGGGTTGTGACAAATCGATATATCTTAGTTGATTCAATGGATTAGACTTAACTAATGTGGAAACCTAAGAATAGCATTAAGTACTTGAGGGTGAAAGAATTAGGAGCCGGAACTGATTGAACCTCATATGAGATATGATGAACAAGTAGTTATTCACTTATATATTGTTTTGATCCCAAGAATAACATTAAGTACTTGAGGAAAAGATGAATGAATATAATAAATCAATCACCCGCTTCAGATCTTTTCCAACGAAGATTTACGTTTCCTAATTTGTAAGTGTAGGATTCGAAAAAGATAGCGAGAGGCCATTTTGATAAAGACCAAATCTTTATGGTTAAATATACAAGAAAATAATACTAATTAGAGATCTTTGCTATCAATAGTTTGAGAAGATAAGATGAAATCGAATCCGTTAAGTAGTATTCTCGACAATATTCGATTAGTGGGTCCTATCTTTGTTGATTGGTTAATAAATCTCAAAATAGTTCTTGCAAGTAAACACATAACATATGTTCTTGAGGAAAATGCTTCGGGACCATTGCCGAGTGAGACACCTCCTAAAGAACATGAGGCATTGCGAAAGTGGAAGTTTGATGAAGAACAAGCCAAGTTATACATGTTGGCATCTATGAATAATAAGTTGCAAAAGCAACACGAGAAATATCCGGGAGCCCGCGAAATATTGTTTCACTTGCAAGAGTTTTATGGTGAATCAAGTCGTTCTGCTAGATGTGAGATATCTAAGCAATTATTTCGAGCGAAGCTCTCCGAGGGAAAGGATGTTGGTGAACATGTGAACATGATGATTCAATGTATCGAACATTTAGAGGGTCTAGATTTCATCATGGACTTCAATCTCCAAACGGATATGATTCTCCAATCCCTTAAAGATTCGTATGGTACTTTCATTACGAATTACTAAATGAATCGAATAGAATGTACACTTGCTGAGTTATCAAGCATGTTGATAACCACTCAAAAGAACAATGTTAAGGGAAAGAAAGTTTATCTTGTGGTTGCTTCTTCTAATAAGACTAAGAAGAAGAAAACTAAGAAGAATGTTTTGAAGGCCTAAAAGGCCATTGCAAAAAGGAAGCGCACCTCAGAGAACAAAGGAAAGTGTTTCTTTTGCAAGGGCGAGGGACATTGGAAACAAAATTGCCCCAAGAATAAGGAATTTAAGGGCAAGAACAAGAAGAACGAAAATACCGGTGAGGGTATGTCTATTTCATGTTCTTTCAATTCCAATAACGATAGCTCGTCCAAAGCTTGGGTATTAGATACTGGAGCTAGTTCTCACATTTGTTCATCCTTACAGGATCTAGCAAATGAGAGGAAGTTGGACAAGGATGAAGTGATCTTGAAGTTTTGAAATCACGCAAGTGTTGCGGTTAAAGCTATTGGATCGTCATCTATTTTGTTGTATAGGCATGTTTTGTATTTGAACAATGTTTTGTACTTACCAAACGCTTATAGAAATATCATGTCTATTTCTTGTATGACAAGATTAAGATATGATTTTCTATTTACAAAGGTTGTTTGTAAAATTATCTATAATTATGAAATCGTTGGTTATGGTTATGTACAAAATGGTCTTTATTGTATAAAAGAAGATGTTCGTAATAAAAATAATGTTTTAGATTGGATTCGTAATGTTTGTAAACGTTTGGCTTAAATCGCTAAAAAGGTGAAATTTTTGGATTTGTTTCGTAACGTTTTTAATCGTTTGGCTTAAATCGCTAAAAAGGTGAAACTTTTGGATTTATTTCGTAACGTTTGTAAACGTTTGTCTTAAATCGCTAAAAAGGTGAAATGTTTGGATTTGCTTCGTGAAGTTTTAAACATTTGGATTGGTTTTGTAACATTTTAAACGTTTTGCTTAAATCGCTAAAATGAGAAAACATTTGGATTTGTTTCGTAATGTTTGTGAACATTTGGCTTAAATAGCTAAAAAGGTGAAACTATTGGTTTTGTTTCGTAACGTTTGTGAACATTTGGCTGAAATAGCTAAAAAGGTGAAACGTTTGGATTTGTTTCGTAACGTTTGTAAATGATTGGCTTCAATCACTAAAAAGGTGAAACATTTGGTTTTGTTTCGTCACGTTTGCAATAATTTTTCTTAAATAGCTAAAAAGGTGAAACGTTTGGATTTGTTTCATGATGTCTGTAAACACTAGGCTTCAATCACTAAAAAGGTGAAATGTTTGGATTTGTTTCATAACGTTTGTAAACGTTTGGCTTAAATCGCTAAAAAGGTGAAACGTTTGGTTTTCTTTCATAATTTTTGTAAACGTCTAGCTCAAACCGTTAAAAAGGTGAAACTTTTGAATTTGTTTGTAACATTTGTAAACATTTGGTTTCAATCGCAAAAAATGTTAAACGTTTGGAGTTGTTTCGTAACGTTTATAAACGTTTGGCTTTAATCGCTAAAAAGGTAAAACGTTTGGATTTGTTTCGTAACGTCTTAAACGTTTGGATTGGTTTTGTAACGTTTTAAACATTTTGCTTAAATTGCTGAAAAGGGGAAACGTTTGGATTTGTTTCGTAACGTTTGTAAACATTTCGCTTAAATCGTTAAAAATGTGAAACGTTTGAATTTGTTTTGTGATGTTTGTAAACATTTGGCTTCAATCGCTAAAAAGGTGAAACGTTTGGATTTGTTTCATAACATTTGTAAACGTATGGCCTAAATTGCTAAAAAGCTGAAACGTTTGTAAATGTTTGACTTAAATTACTAAAAAGGTGATACGTTTGGATTTGTTTCATAACGTTTTAAACGTTTGGATTGGTTTCGTAACGTTTTAAACGTTTGGCTCTTAACACAAAAAATGTGAAACATTTGGATTTGTTTCGTAACTTTTGTAAACATTTGGCTTATATCACTAAAACTGTGAAACGTTTGGATTTGTTTCGTAACGTTTGTAAACGTTTGGCATAAATCTTTTAAAAGATGAAACGTTTTGATTTTTTTCGTAATATTTTAAACGTTTGGATTGGTTTCGTAACATTTTAAATGTTTGGCTTAAATGGCTAAAAGGTGAAACGTTTTGATTTGTTTCATGATGTTAGTAAACGTTTGGCTAAAAATACTAAAAAGATGAAACGTTTGGTTTTTTTTTCGTAACGTTTGTAAACCTTTGGCTTAAATCGCTAAAAATGTGAAACGTTTAGATATGTTTCGTAACGTTTTAAACATTGGGTTGGTTTTGTAACGTTCTAAATGTTTGGCATAAATCGCTGAAAAGGTGAAACGTTTCGATTTGATTCGTAACATTTTAAACGTTTGTATTGGTTTTGTAACGTTTTAAACGTTTGGCTTAAATCTCTAAAAAGGTGAAACGTTAGGAATGGTTTCGAATTTTTTTGTTCAAATCACTAAAAAGGTGAAACATTTGGTTTTGCTTCGTAACGTTTGTAAATGTTTGGCTTAAAATCCTAAAAAGGTGAAACGTTTGGATTTGTTTCGTAACATTTGTAAACGTTTAGCTTAAATCGCTAAAAAGATGAAACGTTTGGTTTTGTTTCACAATGTTTGTGAACGCTTGGCTTAAATTGCTTAAAAGATGAAACGTTTGGATTTGTTTGTAATGTTTTAAACATTTATATTAGTATCGTAACGTTTCAAACGTTTGGCCTAAATCGCAAAAAATGTGAAACATTTGGATTTGTTTCGTAATTTTGTAAACGTTTGGCTCATATCGCTAAAAATGTGAAATGTTTGGCTTTATTTCGTAACGTTTGTAAACGTTTCGCTTAAATTGCAAAAAAGGTGAAACGTTATGATTTGTTTCGTAACGTTTTAAACGTTTTGATTGGTTTCGTAACAATTTAAACGTTTGGCTTAAATTGCTAAAAGGTGAAACGTTTGGATTTGTTTCGTGACGTTTGTAAATGATTGGCTTCAATCACTAAAAAGGTGAAATATTTGGTTTTGTTTCGTCACGTTTGTAATAATTTTTCTTAAATAGCTAAAAAGGTGAAACGGTTAGATTTGTTTCATGATGTTTGTAAACACTAGGCTTCAATCACTAAAAAGGTGAAATGTTTGGATTTGTTTCATAACGTTTGTAAACGTTTGGCTTATATCGCTAAAAAGGTGAAATGTTTGGTTTTCTTTCGTAATTTTTGTAAACGTCTGGCTCAAACCGTTAAAAAGGTGAAACTTTTGGATTTGTTCGTAACATTTGTAAACATTTGGTTTCAAACGCAAAAAATATTAAACGTTTGGAGTTGTTTTGTAATGTTTGTAAGCGTTTGGCTTAAATCCTAAAAAGGCAAAACGTTTGGATTTGTTTCGTAACATCTTAAAGGTTTGGATTGGTTTTATAACGTTTTAAACATTTTGCTTAAATTGCTGAAAAGGGGAAACATTTTGATTTTTTTCGTAACGTTTGTATACATTTCGCTTAAATCGTTAAAAAGGTGAAACGTTTGAATTTATTTTGTGATGTTTGTAAACGTTTGGCTTCAATCGCTAAAAAGGTGAAACGTTTGGATTTGTTTCGTAACGTTTGTAAATGCATGGCCTAAATTGCTAAAAAGGTGAAACGTTTGTAAAGTTTGACTTAAATTACTAAAAAGGTGATACGTTTGGATTTGTTTCGTAACGTTTGTAAATGTATGGCCTAAATTGCTAAAAAGGTGAAACGTTTGTAAAGTTTGACTTAAATTACTAAAAAGGTGATACGTTTGGATTTGTTTCGTAACATTTTAAACGTTTGGATTGGTTTCGTAACGTTTTAAACGTATGGCTCTAAACCCAAAAAATGTGAAACATTTGGATTTGTTTCGTAACTTTTGTAAACGTTTGGCTTATATCGCTAAAACTGTGAAACATTTTGATTTGTTTCGTAACGTTTGTAAACGTTTGGCATAAATCTTTAAAAAGGTGAAACGTTTTGATTTGTTTCGTAATATTTTAAACGTTTGGATTGGTTTCGTAACGTTTTAAATGTTTGTCTTAAATGGCTAAAAGGTGAAACGTTTGGATTTGTTTCATGACGTTAGTAAACGTTTGGCTTAAATTACTAAAAAGATGTAACGTTTGGTTTTGTTTCGTAACGTTTGTAAACGTTTGGCTTAAATCGCTAAAAATGTGAAACGTTTAGATATGTTTCATAACGTTTTAAACATTTGGTTTGGTTTCGTAACGTTCTAAATGTTTGGCATAAATCACTAAAAAGGTGAAACTTTTGGATTTGTTTTGTAACGTTTGTAAACGTTTGGCTTAAATCGCTAAAAAGGTTAAATGTTTGGATTTGTTTCTAACGTTTTAAACATTTGGATTGGTTTTGTAACGTTTTAAATGTTTGGCTTAAATCGCTAAAAAGATGAAGCATTTGGATATTTTTTGTAACGTTTGTAAACGTTTGGCTTCAATCTCAAAAAGGTTACACGTTTGGTTTTGTTTTGTAACTTTTATAAACGTTTGGCTTAAATTGCTAAAAAGTGGGAACGTTTCGTTTTATTTCGTAACGTTTGTAAATGTTTGGCTTAAATCGCTAAAAAGGTGAAACGTTTGGATTTGTTTCGAAACATTTGTAAATGTTTGGCTTAAATCGCTAAAAAGGTAAAAAATTTGGTTTTACTTCGTAACGTTTTTAAACATTTGGCTTAAATTGCTAAACGTTTGTATTTGTTTCGTAACTTTTATAAACGTATGACTTAAATCGCTAAAAAGGTGAAAAATTTGGATTAGTTTCCTAATGTTTATAAACGTTTGACTTTTTTCGCTAAAAAGGGGAAACGTTTGGTTTAGTTTCGTAACGTTTGTAAACGTTTGGCTTAAATCCCTAAAAAGTTGAAATGTTTGGATTTATTTCGTAACGTTTTAAACGTATGGATTGGTTTTGTAACGTTTTAAACATTTTTCATAATTCGCTAAAAAGGGAGAACGTTTGGTTTTGTTTCGTAACGTTTTAAACGTTTGGATTGTTTTCGTAACATTTTAAGCGTTTGGCTTAAATCGAGAAAATGTGAAACATTTTGATTTTTTTTGTAAACATGTGGCTTAAATCGCTAAGAATGTGAAATTTTTCGATTTGTTTCGTAACATTTGTAAACGCTTAGCTTGGTTTCGTAACGTTTGAAATATTTGGCTTAAATCGCAAAAAAGGTGAAACGTTTGGATTTCTTTCGTAACGTTTTGAACATTTGGATTGGTTTCGTAGCATTTTGAACGTTTGGCTTAAATCGCTAAAAAGGTGAAACGTTTGGATTTGTTTCGTGACGTTTGTAAATGTTTTGCTTAAATTGCCAAAAAGATGAAACGTTTGGTTTTGTTTCGTAACGTTTGTAAACGTTTGGCTCAAATCGATAAAAATATGAAACGTTTGGATTTGTTTTGTAACGTTTTAAACATTTTGATTGGTGTTGTTACGTTTAAAGTTTTGCCTTAGATCGCTAAAAAAGTGAAACGTTTGGATTTGTTTTGTAACGTTTGTAAACGTTAGGCTTAAATCGCTAAAAAGGTGAAACGTTTCGATTTGATTCGTAACATTTTAAACGTTTGGATTAGGTTTGTAACATTTTAAATGTTTGGCTTAAATTTCTAAAAAGGTGAAACGTTAGGAATGGTTTCGAAACTTTTTGTTCAAATCACTAAAAAGATGAAACGTTTGGTTTTGTTTCGTAATCTTTGTAAATGTTTAGCTTAAATCGTTAAAAAGGTGAAACGCTTGGATTTGTTTCGTAACGTTTGTAAACGTTTAGCTTAAATCTCTAAAAAGGTGAAACGTTTGGTTTTGTTTCGCAATGTTTGAGAACGCTTGGCTTAAATTGCTTAAAAGGTGAAACGTTTGGGTTTGTTTGGTAATTTTTTAAACATTTATATTAGTATCGTAACCTTTCAAACGTTTGGCATAAATCACAAAAAATGTGAAACATTTGGATTTGTTTCGTAATTTTGTAAACGTTTGGCTTATAACACTAAAAATGTGAAATGTTTGGATTTATTTTGTAACGTTTGTAAACGTTTAGCTTAAATTGCGAAAAAGGTGAAATGTTCTGATTTGTTTCGTAACGTTTTAAACTTTTTGATTGGTTTTGTAACGTTTTAAACGTTTGGCTTAAATTGCTAAAAAGGTGAAACGATTGGATTTGTTTCGTGACATTTGTAAACGTTTGGCTTAAATCGCTAAAAAGATGAACCGTTTAGTTTTAATTTGTAACTTTTGTAAACGTTTGGCTTAAATTGCTAATAATGTGAAACGTTTAGATAACTGTTTCATAACGTTTCAAACGTTTTGGCATAAATCGTTAAAAAGGTGAAACGTTTGGATTTGTTTTGTAACATTTGTAAACGTTTCGCTTAAATCGCTAAAAAGCTTAAATGTTTGGATTTGTTTCATAACATTTTAAGTGCTTGGATTGGTTTTGTTACGTTTTAAATGTTTGGCTTAAATCGCTAAAAAGGTGAAACATTTGGATTAGTTTCGTAATGTTTGTAAACGTTTTGCTTCAATCGCTAAAAAGTGAAACGTTTGGTTCTATTTCGAAACATTTTTTAACATTTGGCTTACATTGCTAAAAAGGGGAAACATTTGGTTTTGTTTCGTAACGTTTTAAATGTTTGGCTTAATCGCTAAAAACGTGAAACGTTTGGATTTGTTTCATAACGTAACACCCCTTTTGGATTGGTTTCGTAACGTTTTAAACATTATGATTGGTTTCATAACGTTTTAAACATATGGCTGAAATCTCTAAAAAGGTGACATGTTTGGATTTATTTCGTCACATTTGCAAACGTTTAGCTTAAATCTCTAAAAAGGTGAAAGATTTGGTTTTGTTTCGTCACGTTTATAAACGTCTTGCTTAGACAGATAAAAATGTTAAACATTTTGATTTGTTTCGTAACATTATAAACGTTTGGATTAGTTTCGTAACGTTCATACGTTTGGCTTAAATCGCTAAAAAGGTGAAACATTTGCATTTGTTTTTAAACGTTTGGCTTAAATCGCTAAAAATGTGAAACGTCTGGATTTGATTCGTAACGTTTTAAATGTTTGGATTAGTTTTTTAACGTTTTAAATGTGTGGCTTATATCGATAAAAAGGTGAAACATTTGGATTGGTTCCATAACGTTTGTAAACGTTTGGCTTCAATCGCTAAAAACGTGAAATGTTTTGTTTTGTTTCGCAACGTTTGGCTTAAATCGCTAAAAAGTTGAAACATTTGGTTTTGTTTCGTAACGTATGTAAACGTTTGGTTTAAATCGCTAAAAAGGTGAAACGTTTAAAATTATTTCGAAAGGTTTTTAAACGTTCGGCTTAAATCGCTAAAATGGTGAAACGTTTGGTTTTGTTTCGTAACGTTTGTAAACGTTTGGCTCTCACTAAAAAGGTGAAACGTTCGGATTTTTTCGTAACATTTGTAAACGTTTGGCTTAAATCGCTAAAAGGTGAAACTTTTGGATTTGTTTCGTAACGTTTGTAAATGTTTTGGCTTAAATCGCTAAAAATGTGAAACGTTTGGTTTTGTTTTGTAATGTTTATAAACGTTTGTCTTAAATTGCTAAAAGGTGAAATGTTTGACTTAAATTACTAAAAAGGTGATATGGTTAACGTTTTAAACGTTTGGATTGGATTCGTAACGTTTTAAATGTTTGGATTAGTTTTTTAACGTTTTAAATGTGTGGTTTATATCGATAAAAAGGTGAAACATTTGGATTGGTTCCGTAACATTTATAAACATTTGGCTTCTATCTCTAAAAAGGTGAAATGTTTGGTTTTGTTTCGTAATGTTTGGCTAAAATCGCTAAAAAGTTGAAACGTTTGGTTTTGTTTCATAATGTATGTAAACGTTTGGTTTAAATCGCTATAAAGGTGAAACGTTTAGATTTATTTCGAAACGTTTGTAAACGTTCGGTTTAAATCGCTAAAATGGTTAAACGTTTGGTTTTGTTTCGTAACGTTTGTAAACGTTTGGCTCTCACTAAAAAGGTGAAACGTTCGGATTTTTTCGTAACGTTTGTAAACGTTTGGCTTAAATCGCTAAAAAGTTGAAACTTTTGGATTTGTTTTGTAACATTTGTAAACGTTTTGCTTAAATCGCTAAAAAGCTTAAATGTTTGGATTTGTTTCATAACATTTTAAGCGCTTGGATTGGTTTTGTTACATTTTAAATGTTTGGCTTAAATCGCTAAAAAGGTGAAACATTTGGATTAATTTCGTAACGTTTGTAAACGTTTTGCTTTAATCGCTAAAAAGGTGAAACGTTTGGTTTTATTTCGAAACATTTGTTAACATTTGGCTTACATTGCTAAAAGGGGAAACATTTGGTTTTGTTTCGTAACGTTTCAAATGTTTGGCTTAATCGCTAAAAAGGTGAAACGTTTGGATTTGTTTCATAACGTAACACCCCTTTTGGATTGGTTTCGTAACGTTTTAAACATTATGATTGGTTTCATAACGTTTTAAACATATGGCTGAAATCTCTAAAAAGGTGACATGTTTGGATTTATTTCGTCACATTTGCAAACGTTTAGCTTAAATCTCTAAAAAGGTGAAAGGTTTGGTTTTGTTTCGTCACGTTTATAAACGTCTTGCTTAGACAGATAAAAATGTTAAACATTTTGATTTGTTTCGTAACATTTTAAACGTTTGGATTAGTATCGTAACGTTGAAAAAGTTTGGCTTAAATCGCTAAAAAGGTGAAACATTTGCATTTGTTTTTAAACGTTTGGCTTAAATCGCTAAAAATGTGAAACGTCTGGATTTGATTTGTAACGTTTTAAATGTTTGGATTAGTTTTTTAACGTTTTAAATGTGTGGCTTATATCGATAAAAAGGTGAAACATTTGGATTGGTTCCATAACGTTTGTAAACGTTTGGCTTCAATCGCTAAAAACGTGAAATGTTTGGTTTTGTTTCGCAACGTTTGGCTTAAATCGCTAAAAAGTTGAAACATTTGGTTTTGTTTCGTAACGTATGTAAACGTTTGGTTTAAATCGCTAAAAAGGTGAAACGTTTAGAATTATTTCGAAACGTTTTTAAACGTTCGGCTTAAATCACTAAAATGGTGAAACGTTTGGTTTTGTTTCGTAACGTTTGTAAACGTTTGGCTCTCACTAAAAAGGTGAAACGTTCGGATTTTTTCGTAACATTTGTAAACGTTTGGCTTAAATCGCTAAAAGGTGAAACTTTTGGATTTGTTTCGTAACGTTTGTAAACGTTTTGGCTTAAATCGCTAAAAATGTGAAACGTTTGGTTTTGTTTTGTAATGTTTATAAACGTTTGGCTTAAATTGCTAAAAGGTGAAATGTTTGACTTAAATTACTAAAAAGGTGATATGGTTAACGTTTTAAACGTTTGGATTGGATTCGTAACGTTTTAAATGTTTGGATTAGTTTTTTAACGTTTTAAATGTGTGGCTTATATCGATAAAAAGGTGAAACATTTGGATTGGTTCCGTAACATTTATAAACATTTAGCTTCTATCGCTAAAAAGGTGAAATGTTTGGTTTTGTTTCGTAATGTTTGGCTTAAATCGCTAAAAAGTTGAAACGTTTGATTTTGTTTCATAATGTATGTAAACGTTTAGTTTAAATCGCTATAAAGGTGAAACGTTTAGATTTATTTCAAAACGTTTGTAAACGTTCGGCTTAAATCGCTAAAATGGTTAAACGTTTGGTTTTGTTTCGTAACGTTTGTAAACGTTTGGCTCTCACTAAAAAGGAGAAACGTTCGGATTTTTTCGTAACGTTTGTAAACGTTTGGCTTAAATCGCTAAAAAGGTGAAAGTTTTGGATTTGTTTCGTAACGTTTGTAAACATTTAGCTTAAATCGCTAAAAATGTGAAACGTTTGGTTTTGTTTTGTAACGTTTATTAACGTTTGGCTTAAATTGCTAAAAAGGTGAAATGTTTGACTTAAATTACTTAAAAGGTGATACATTTGGATTTGTTTCGTAACGTTTTAAACGTTTGGATTGGTTTCGTAACGTTTTAAACATTTGGCTCCAAACACAAAAAATGTGAAACATTTGGATTTGTTTCGTAACTTTTGTAAACGTTTGGCTTATATCGCTAAAACTGTGAAACGCTTGGATTTGTTTCGTATAGTTTGTAAACGTTTGGCTTAATTCTTTAAAAAGGTGAATTTTTTTGATTTGTTTCGTAACATTTTAAACGTTTGGATTGGTTTAATAATATTTTAAATGTTTGGCTTAAATTGCTAAAAGGTGAAACGTTTGGATTTGTTTTCCTGACATTACTATACGTTTGGCTTAAATTTTTAAAAAGGTGAAACATTTGGTTTTGTTTCGTAACGTTTGTAAACGTTTGGCTTAAATCGCTAAAAATGTGAAACGTTTAGATATGTTTCGTAACGTTTTAAACGTTTGGATGAGTTTCATAACATTTTAAATGTTTGACATAAATCGCTAAAAAGGTGAAACTTTTGGATTTGTTTTGTAACGTTTGTAAACGTTTGGCTTAAATCTCTAAAAAGGTGAAATGTTTGGATTTGTTTCTAACGTTTTAAATATTTGGATTGGTTATGTAACGTTTTAATTGTTTGGCTTAAATCGCAAAAAAGGTGAAACATTTGGATTCTTTTTGTGATGTTTGTAAACGTTTGGCTTCAATATAAAAATGGTGACACGTTTGGTTTTGTTTCGTAACGTTTGTAAACGTTTGGCGTAAATTGCTGAAAAAAGGAAACGTTTGGTTCTGTTTCGTAACGTTTGTAAATGTTTGGCTTAAATTGTTAAATAGGTGAAACGCTTGGATATGTTTCGAAACATTTGTAAACGTTTGGCTTAAATCGCTAAAAAGGTGAAAATTTTGGTTTTGTTTCGTAACGTTTTTAAACGTTTGGCTTAAATCGCTAAAAAGGTGAAACGTTTGGATTTGTTTCGTAACTTGTATAAACGTGTGGCTTAAATCGCTAAACAGGTGAAACGTTTGGATTAGTTTCCTAATGTTTATAAAAGTTTGGCTTTTTTCGCTAAAAAGGGGAAACCTTTGGTTTAGTTTCGTAACGTTTGTAAACGTTTGGCTTAAATCGCTAAAAAGTTGAAATGTTTGGATTTATTTCGTAACGTTTTAAACGTTTGGATTGGTTTGTAACGTTTTAAACATTTTTCATAAATCGCTAAAAAGGGGAAACGTTTGGATTTGTTTCGTAACGTTTTTAAACCTTTGGTTAAATCGCTAAAAAGGTGAAACGTTTGGATTTATTTCGTGATATTCGTAAATGTTTGCTTCAATCACCAAAAAGGACAAATGTTTGGATTTGTTCCGTAACATTTGTTATCGTTTGTCTCAAATCTCTAAAAAACGGGAACGTCTGGTTTTGTTTCTTAACGTTTTAAACGTGTGGATTATTTTCGTAACGTTTTAAGCGTTTGGCTTAAATCGATAAAATGTGAAACATTTTGATTTGTTTTGTAATTTTTGTAAACAATTGGCTTAAATCGCTAAAAATGTGAAACGTTTTGATTTGTTTCGTAACTTTTATAAACGTTTAGCTTGGTTTCGTAACGTTTTAAATATTTGGCTTAAATTGCTAAAAAGGTGAAACGTTTGGATTTCTTTCGTAACGTTTTGAACATTTGGATTGGTTTCATAACATTTTAAACGTTTGGCTTAAATCGCTAAGAAGGTGAAACGTTTGGATTTGTTTCGTGACGTTTGTAAATGTTTTGCTTAAATAGCCAAAAAGATGAAACGTTTAGTTTTGTTTCGTAATGTTTGTAAACGTTTGGCTTAAATCGATAGAAATATGAAATGTTTGGATTTGTTTTGTAATGTTTTAAACGTTTTGATTGGTGTCGTTACGTTTTAAAGGTTTGCCTTAGATCGCTAAAAAGGTGAAACATTTGGATTTGTTTTGTAACGTTTGTAAACGTTTGTCTTAAATCGCTAAAAAGGTGAAACATTTCGATTTCATTCGTAACGTTTTAAACGTTTAGATTGGTTTTGTTACGTTATAAATGTTTGGCTTAAATCTCTAAAAAGGTGAAACGTTAGGAATGGTTTCGAAACCTTTTGTTTAAATCACTAAAAAGGTAAATGTTTGGTTTTGTTTCGTAACGTTTGTAATTGTTTGGCTTATATCGCTAAAAAGGTGAAACGTTTGGATTTGTTTTGTAACGTTTGTAAACGTTTAGCTTAAATCTCTAAAAAGGTGAAACATTTGGTTTTGTTTCGCAATATTTGTGAACGCTTGGCTTAAATTGCTTTAAATATGAAACGTTTGGATTTGTTTCGTAACATTTTAAACATTTATATTAGTATCGTAACGTTTCAAACGTTTGGCTTAAATCGCAAAAAATGTGAAACATTCGGATTTGTTTCGTAATTTTGTAAATGTTTGGCTTATATCGCTAAAAATGTGAAATGTTTGGATTTATTTCGTAACGTTCTGTCATGACCCAAATTATTGAGCCGAGACCGGCGCTAGGGAATGGGAGTGGTAGCTCCGAAACCCGTAGCAAGCCTAAAACCACTCTAACTTTTTTTTTTCGCGGAAACGCAAACACAACTATCCTATAGACATATAATAAGAAAGACACGTTTACAATCATAACATAACATCATATATAAACACATCATCGATACAATCATAGTGGGCATTTCACTTCCGTAATTGGTACGTACTAGCCCATCTATCGATCAATACAAAAACTGACAACCAAAAGATGTCACATCAAACAAACATTAAACACGTACACAACCTATAAGACCTAACTATACTAGGCTAAGACTCGTCACACGTATACTACTGCAGCACCAACGGGACTTGTACCCAGCACACCAAAAATGGTCTGTCTGATCCGACTCTATACACCTGAAAAACATCAATGTGAGGGGTCAGTATTTGGGGAAATACTGAGTGAGATAACACATTACTAAGGTATTATAGAAAATAACATCGCATTTAAAACAAAACACATATATACAAACATATTATACTTCAAGCATTTGATCCGATCGAAACCCTAATATCTTGGTATGCATAATGAACATTATCACAACATCTAACGATCGATCGATATGAGTCCGGGATAGTTCAACCAGCCGACTCGCAGATACAGGCCCCGGGATAGTTCAACCAGATAGGCTCTGTATCGCATGCACAAACAAGTATGATAGACGACCCATGAAATCTCTATCTATGACTTACCCGGACGCTGGTGATCACACAGCCTATTGACACCCAATAGGTAGCTTGTTTCCCCCGGATCATATACTAGTTTTCACAATCTATATATATTCGATACGATGCACAAATTCATTTCTATCGATAAAATACTATAGCATGCGCTGTAGTTTAATATTATACTTATAATATAAAAATTATCTATTGCGTAATAATACTCAAAAGTAAAGTGCCACTCACAACGATCGCTATTCCTTATATCCAAACGTAAGCTCCACACGTCATTCACTCTTTTAACTATTCCAGCTCGTCGATCTCGTACCTCGTCGATGTATCCACTTCCTATTCAAATCATACGTACGTTTAATTCATAAACGTAAACTTAATACTAAAACTCTAAGTTATAAACTTAGGTTAATATAATCGTAGTTCAAATACGACTTTTAACCTTGATCGTATTCTAATACGTATGATACCTTTAAACTTTAGGGTTTAGTTTCATTCCGATGAAGTTTCAAGTAGTTTTCAGGACAATGCGCAGGTGCTGCCTGCGCACTGACACTGTTTAGTAAAACAACGATCTCTCCCAATTGAACCGTTGGATCGAGCTGAAATTTGACAGACGCGTTCCTAAGAGGCAAATCTATAAACTGACCGTAGGATTTCTCAATCTGGCAACATTTAGGTAGTGTGCGAACGCACACCCCAAAATTCAAGGAGTGTGCGATCGCACACTCAATGTGTGCGAACGCACACCCTTGACAGCCCCCGGAAAAGTCATTTTCCGGGCGCTGCGCCGCTTTCCGGCACTCCCGACATGCTTCCGCTTCATTTTAACATATAACCCAATTCGAATCTCACCAAATACTACTATAGAAACGCGATTACAATTCGTTTAATTCGTTAAAACGATATAACCCTAATTTCCAATTCTCACAATAAAAACGTCAAGCTTACCTCGGTTTGAAGCTTAACGATGATAGAGAATTGAATTCTGGACGAATCGATATAAAGAACTCGCGATTTGGACGAGAAACGGCGAAACCGCGGCGGAACGAATCGATCGCCTTAAACCTTCTGTACGCTTCTTCTTCTTCTTCCCTCTGATCTCTTTCCTTTTCTTTATATAGATTGGCTAATTAGCCACTTTAGTCCTTCATTTCTTTAACTCAAACCATTTCTCTTTTAAACTTTCAATTTTAACTAAACGGTTATTTATTCATTTAAACTCGAATATCTACGTATTATTTATATCCCAATAAATAATACTACTCCAAAAATAGTTATTTCCGTCGATAATCTTCCAATTTCTATTCTCGAGGCTAAATTGGCTAATTTGCACTTTGGTCCTTGAATTCTTCAAAATTGACAATTTAGCCCAAAATGAATCCGCGTCCAAATTTTAAAAGGTCTCCGATTGACCTGAAACTTTTACCACCAATACTATAAAGCATTTCGCGGACCTTGGCGAAATAATTCCATTTTCGGACTTAACTGGTTAAATTACCACTTTAGTCCCTGAACTCTAGTTTGTGACTTTCTTGATATTTTTCCTTATTTTCTTATTCCAATCTATAAACAATTACGTCCTACTCCATATTATCCTTTTCTTTAATATCCAATATCTTTATCTCTGCAACTCCGGTCCTTCTCTGCCGGACACGTTGCACTAAACGGCACCTGAACTTACGGGGTATTACATTCTTCCCCCCTTATAAAAATTCGTCCTCGAATTTTCATACTACCTTTTAATTTATCTTAAATCGTTAACATCTTTAGCTCCAAAATGTATAATCGTATCGTCATTCCATCATTGACGATTTTCTAATATCACGCAATATTCACATCATCTTATCATAAGGGTAATCTTCTATCTTCAAAGCATAACTATAAGTTGATTCCTATACTCGACTATCCCATTTTCATACTTATATCATACAGTATGAACGTCCTAGTTCACCGTTCAATCATTTTCATTCCGTTATTCACGCACATCTATTATTCACTTCTCGTATATAAACTTCATCTTTCATATCCACTTCTTCTCTTATATCGTCATTTAAGATCTTTGACATCCCGTCAAAGAGATACTTACTTTCTAACTTACCACTAATCGGATACATATCACTGTCCAACGTATTCACGGTCTTAGCTATATTCTAGCGCGTTGTTTCGAAACTAAGTTCATATCCTAGAAGCATAACGTCTATGTTTTCGCAACTGTACGTATTCATTCGCCTCTTGGTCTAAACCGCAGCTTGCTCGCGAGCACTTCACTTCCGTTACAGAGTTCTGGTCTAGGTATACTTACATGAAAACAAAACTCTTTCAAAATTCTTTCGATAAAACGATTCATCTTGAACTTTAAATCAAATTTCATTTTCATTTTAACAAAATTGTGCACTAGGGTGATGACGTCTCTCATCCCCAAAGAGTTGCCACATCTCACCTTTTCGTCCGAACATAATGCATATGATGCATGTCCTATTGATGTATGTACAGATATATGTAGTGATGCACTTCTATCAATGTCGTGGCACTTATCGATGACTATCGCGGGTCTAGGCACAACTATGTTTTCAAAATCGTTTACACAAACAACTTTCAAAAAGTTTTAAACTTCGAGTTTTGTAAGTTCTCTAGACCTTTAAACTCTGTACACGGTAGGTTCTTCCACTTCTGTAACTTCATACTCCTTCCTCTTGCACATCTCGACATTTCGATAATTCGATTTCGATACCATCTATACATCGTATACGTATTTCGCAAAGAAACAAACAAAGGTTTCACAATCCATCGATCATACTTGTCATAATGAAACAAACAAGAATTTCACAATCCATCGATCATACTTATCATAATGAAACAAACAAGAATTCTCAATCAATCAAAAATTCACAATCAATCAATTCGATCACAAAACAAATAATACAAACGACTTGGATCAGACATGGCTCAATTCTATAGCTGCAGTAGTTCCTAGCTTAGTCTAATGACCTAATACCTAGGAACAAACAAACATCAATCACAGACTTGCAGTGGTATCATGGACCAACCGCACTCAAATCATATATTAGCAGAGGTAACTGGACCAACTGCTCTGATACCAACTTTGTCACGACCCAAATTATTGAGCCGAGACCGGCGCTAGGGAATGGGAGTGGTAGCTCCGAAACCCGTAGCAAGCCTAAAACCACTCTAACTTTTTTTTTTCGCGGAAACGCAAACACAACTATCCTATAGACATATAATAAGAAAGACACGTTTACAATCATAACATAACATCATATATAAACACATCATCGATACAATCATAGTGGGCATTTCACTTCCGTAATTGGTACGTACTAGCCCATCTATCGATCAATACAAAAACTGACAACCAAAAGATGTCACATCAAACAAACATTAAACACGTACACAACCTATAAGACCTAACTATACTAGGCTAAGACTCGTCACACGTATACTACTGCAGCACCAACGGGACTTGTACCCAGCACACCAAAAATGGTCTGTCTGATCCGACTCTATACACCTGAAAAACATCAATGTGAGGGGTCAGTATTTGGGGAAATACTGAGTGAGATAACACATTACTAAGGTATTATAGAAAATAACATCGCATTTAAAACAAAACACATATATACAAACATATTATACTTCAAGCATTTGATCCGATCGAAACCCTAATATCTTGGTATGCATAATGAACATTATCACAACATCTAACGATCGATCGATATGAGTCCGGGATAGTTCAACCAGCCGACTCGCAGATACAGGCCCCGGGATAGTTCAACCAGATAGGCTCTGTATCGCATGCACAAACAAGTATGATAGACGACCCATGAAATCTCTATCTATGACTTACCCGGACGCTGGTGATCACACAGCCTATTGACACCCAATAGGTAGCTTGTTTCCCCCGGATCATATACTAGTTTTCACAATCTATATATATTCGATACGATGCACAAATTCATTTCTATCGATAAAATACTATAGCATGCGATGTAGTTTAATATTATACTTATAATATAAAAATTATCTATTGCGTAATAATACTCAAAAGTAAAGTGCCACTCACAACGATCGCTATTCCTTATATCCAAACGTAAGCTCCACACGTCATTCACTCTTTTAACTATTCCAGCTCGTCGATCTCGTACCTCGTCGATGTATCCACTTCCTATTCAAATCATACGTACGTTTAATTCATAAACGTAAACTTAATACTAAAACTCTAAGTTATAAACTTAGGTTAATATAATCGTAGTTCAAATACGACTTTTAACCTTGATCGTATTCTAATACGTATGATACCTTTAAACTTTAGGGTTTAGTTTCATTCCGATGAAGTTTCAAGTAGTTTTCAGGACAATGCGCAGGTGCTGCCTGCGCACTGACACTGTTTAGTAAAACAACGATCTCTCCCAATTGAACCGTTGGATCGAGCTGAAATTTGACAGACGCGTTCCTAAGAGGCAAATCTATAAACTGACCGTAGGATTTCTCAATCTGGCAACATTTAGGTAGTGTGCGAACGCACACAATGAGTGTGCGAACGCACACCCCAAAATTCAAGGAGTGTGCGATCGCACACTCAATGTGTGCGAACGCACACCCTTGACAGCCCCCGGAAAAGTCATTTTCCGGGCGCTGCGCCGCTTTCCGGCACTCCCGACATGCTTCCGCTTCATTTTAACATATAACCCAATTCGAATCTCACCAAATACTACTATAGAAACGCGATTACAATTCGTTTAATTCGTTAAAACGATATAACCCTAATTTCCAATTCTCACAATAAAAACGTCAAGCTTACCTCGGTTTGAAGCTTAACGATGATAGAGAATTGAATTCTGGACGAATCGATATAAAGAACTCGCGATTTGGACGAGAAACGGCGAAACCGCGGCGGAACGAATCGATCGCCTTAAACCTTCTGTACGCTTCTTCTTCTTCTTCCCTCTGATCTCTTTCCTTTTCTTTATATAGATTGGCTAATTAGCCACTTTAGTCCTTCATTTCTTTAACTCAAACCATTTCTCTTTTAAACTTTCAATTTTAACTAAACGGTTATTTATTCATTTAAACTCGAATATCTACGTATTATTTATATCCCAATAAATAATACTACTCCAAAAATAGTTATTTCCGTCGATAATCTTCCAATTTCTATTCTCGAGGCTAAATTGGCTAATTTGCACCTTGGTCCTTGAATTCTTCAAAATTGACAATTTAGCCCAAAATGAATCCGCGTCCAAATTTTAAAAGGTCTCCGATTGACCTGAAACTTTTACCACCAATACTATAAAGCATTTCGCGGACCTTGGCGAAATAATTCCATTTTCGGACTTAACTGGTTAAATTACCACTTTAGTCCCTGAACTCTAGTTTGTGACTTTCTTGATATTTTTCCTTATTTTCTTATTCCAATCTATAAACAATTACGTCCTACTCCATATTATCCTTTTCTTTAATATCCAATATCTTTATCTCTGCAACTCCGGTCCTTCTCTGCCGGACACGTTGCACTAAACGGCACCTGAACTTACGGGGTATTACACGTTCATAACGTTTGGCTTAAATTGCTAAAAAGGTGAAACGTTATGATTTGTTTCGTAACGATTTAAACGTTTTGATTGGTTTCTTAACATTTTAAACGTTTGGCTTAAATTACTAAAAAGGTGAAACGATTGGATTTGTTTCGTGACGTTTGTAAACGTTTGGCTTAAATCGCTAATAATATGAAATGTTTAGATTTGTTTCGTAACGTTTTAAACGTTTGGGATTGTTTCGTGAAGTTTAAACGTTTGGCAAAAATCGTTAAAAAGGTGAAACGTTTGGATTTGTTTTGTAACGTTTGTAAACGTTTCGCTTAAAACGCTAAAAAGGTTAAATGTTTGGATTTGTTTCGTAATATTTTAGACGCTTGGATTGGTTTTGTTACGTTTTAAATGTTTGGCTTAAATCGCTAAAAAGGTGAAACATTTGGATTAGTTTCGTTACGTTTGCAAACATTTTGCTTCAATCACTAAAAAGGTGAAACGTTTGGTTTTATTTCGTAATTTTTGTTAACATTTGGCTTAAATTGCTAAAAAGGGGAAACGTTTGGTTTTGTTTCGCAACGTTTTAAATGTTTGGCTTAATCGCAAAAAAGGTGAAACGTTTGGATTTGTTTCATAACGTAACACCCCGTTTGGATTGGTTCTGTAACGTTTTAAACGTTATGATTGGTTTCATAACGTTTTAAACAATTGGCTGAAATCTCTAAAAAGGTGACATGTTTGAATTTATTTCGTGACATTTGCAAACGTTTAACTTAAATCTCTAAAAAGGTGAAAGGTTTGGTTTTGTTTCGTCATATTTGTAAACGTCTGGCTTAAATCGATAAAAATGTTAAACATTTGGATTTGTTTCGTAACATTTTAAACGTTTGGATTAGTTTCGTAACGTTGCATACGTTTGGCTTAAATCGCTAAAAAGGTGAAACATTTGCATTTGTTTTTAAATGTTTGGCTTAAATCGCTAAAAATATGAAACGTCTGGATTTGATTCGTAATGTTTTAAATGTTCGGATTAGTTTTTTAACGTTTTAAATGTGTGGCTTATATCGATAAAAAGGTGAAACATTTGGATTGGTTCCATAACGTTTGTAAACGTTTGGCTTCAATCGCTAAAAACGTGAAATGTTTGGTTTTGTTTCGTAACGTTTGGCTTAAATCGCTAAAAAGTTGAAACATTTGGTTTTGTTTCGTAACGTATGTAAACGTTTGGTTTAAATCGCTAAAAAGGTGAAACGTTTAGAATTATTTCGAAACGTTTTTAAACGTTCGACTTAAATCGCTAAAATGGTGAAACGTTTGGTTTTGTTTCGTAACGTTTGTAAACGTTTGGCTCTCACTAAAAAGGTGAAACGTTCGGATTTTTTCGTAACATTTGTAAACGTTTGGCTTAAATCGCTAAAAGGTGAAACTTTTTGATTTGTTTCGTAACGTTTGTAAACGTTTTGGCTTAAATCGCTAAAAATGTGAAACGTTTGGTTTTGTTTTGTAATGTTTATAAACATTTGGCTTAAATTGCTAAAAAGGTGAAATGTTTGACTTAAATTACTAAAAAGGTGATATGGTTAACGTTTTAAACGTTTGGATTGGTTTCGTAAGGTTTTAAACGTTTGGCTCTAAACACAAAAAATGTGAAACATTTGAATTTGTTTCGTAACTTTTGTAAACGTTTGGCTTATATCGCTAAAACTGTTAAACGTTTGGATTTGTTTCGTAACGTTTGTAATCGTTTGGCTTAAATCTTTAAAAAGGTGAAACGTTTTGATTTGTTTCGTAACATTTTAAACGTTTGGATTGGTTTCGTAACGTTTTAACTGTTTGGCTTAAATGGCTAAAAGGTGAAGCGTTTGGATTTGTTTCGTGACGTTTGTAAACGTTTGGCTTACATTACTAAAAAGATGAAATGTTTGGTTTTGTTTCGTAACGTTTGTAAACGTTTGGCTTAAATCGCTAAAAATGTGAAACGTTTAGATATGTTTCGTAAAGTTTTGAACATCTGGATTGGCTACGTAACGTTCTAAATGTTTGGCATAAATTGCTAAAAAAGTGAAACTTTTGGATTTGTTTTGTAACGTTTGTAAACGTTTGGCTTAAATTGCTAAAAAGGTGAAATGTTTGGATTTGTTTCTAACGTTTTAAACATTTGGATTGGTTTTGTAACGTTTTAAATGTTTGGCTTAAATTGCCAAAAAGGTGAAACATTTGGATTTTTTTGTGATGTTTGTAAATGTTTGGCTTCAATATCAAAAAGGTGACATGTTTGGTTTTGTTTCGTAACGTTTGTAAACGTTTGGTTTAAATTGCTAAAAAGTGGAAACGTTTGTTTTTGTTTCGTTACGTTTGTAAACAATCGCTAAAAAGGTGAAACGTTTGGATTTGTTTCGAAATATTTGTAAACGTTTGGCTTAAATCGCTAAGAAGGTGAAAAATTTGGTTTTATTTCGTAACGTTTTTAAACGTTTGGCTTAAATCGCTAAAAAGGTAAAACGTTTGGATTTGTTTCGTAACTTGTATAAACGTATGGCTTAAATCGCTAAACAGGTGAAAAGTTTGGATTACTTTCTTAATGTTTATAAACGTTTGGCTTTTTTTGCTAAAAAGGGGAAACGTTTGGTTTAGTTTCGTAACGTTTGTAAACGTTTGGCTTAAATCGCTAAAAATTTGAAATGTTTGGATTTATATCGTAACGTTTTAAACGTTTGGATTGATTTTGTAACGTTTTAAACATTTTTCATAAATCGCGAAATAGGGGAAACGTTTGGATTTGTTTCGTGACGTTTTTAAACCTTTGGATAAATCGCTAAAAAGGTGAAACGTTTGGATTTATTTCGTGATGTTTGTAACGTTAGGCTTCAATCGCTAAAAAGGAGAAACGTTTGGATTTATTTCGTAACATTTGTTAACGTTTGTCTTCAATCGCTAAAAAGGGGGAACATTTGGTCTTGTTTCGTAACGTTTTAAACGTTTGGATTGTTTTCGTAACGTTTTAAGTGTTTGGCTTAAATTGATAAAATGTGAAACATTTTTATTTGTTTCGTAATGTTTGTAAACATTTGGCTTAAATCGCTAAAAATGTGAAACGTTTCGATTTGCTTCGTAACGTTTGTAAACGTTTAGCTCGGTTTCGTAACATTTTAAATATTTGGCTTAAATCGCTAAAAAGGTGAAACATTTAGTTTTTTTTGTAACGTTTTAAACATTTGGATTGGTTTTGTAACGTTTTAAACGTTTGGCTTAAATCACAAAAAAGGTGAAACGTTTGGATTTGTTTCGTGACGTTTGTAAATGTTTTGCTTAAATCGCCAAAAAGATGAAACGTTTGGTTTTGTTTCGTAACGTTTGTAAACGTTTGGCTTAAATCGATAAAAATATGAAACGTTTGGATTTGTTTTGTAACGTTTTAAATGTTTTGATTGGTGTCGTTACGTTTTAAACGTTTGCCGTAGATCGCTAAAAAGGGGAAACGTTTGGATTCGTTTTGTAACGTTTGTAAACGTTTGGCTGAAATCGCTAAAAAGGTGAAACGTTTCGATTTGATTCGTAACGTTTTAAACGTTTGGATTGGTTTTGTAACGTTTTAAATGTTTGGCTTAAATCTCTAAAAAGGTGAAACGGTAGGAATGGTTTCCAAACTTTTTGTTTAAATCACTAAAAAGGTGAAACGTTTGGATTTGTTTCGTAACGTTTTAAACATTTGGATTGGTTTCGTAACGTTTAAACGTTTGGCTTAAATCGCTCAAAAGGTGAAACGTTTGGATTTGTTTCGTGACGTTTGTAAATGTTTTGCTTAAATCGCCAAAAAGATGAAACGTTTGGTTTTGTTTCGTAACGTTTGTAAAAGTTTGACTTAAATCGATAAAAATATGAAACGTTTGGATTTGTATTATAACGTTTTCAACGTTTTGATTGGTGTCGTTACGTTTTAAACGTTTGCCTTAGATCGCTTAAAAGGTGAAACGTTTGGATCTGTTTTGTAACGTTTGTAAACGTTTGGCTTAAATCGCTAAAAAGGTGAAACGTTTCGATTTGATTCGTAACGTTTTAAACGTTTGGATTGGTTTTATAACGTTTTAAATGTTTGGCTTAAATCTCTAAAAAGGTGAAACGTTAGGAATGGTTTTAGAACTTTTTGTTTAAATCACTAAAAAGGTGAAACTTTTGGTTTTGTTTCGTAATGTTTGTAAACGTTTGGCTTAAATCGCAAAAAAATTGAAACGTTTGGATTTGTTTCGTAACGTTTGTAAACGTTTAGTTTAAATCTCTTAAAAAGTGAAACGTTTGGTTTTGTTTCGCAATGTTTGTTAACACTTGGCTTAAATTTCTTAAAAGCTGAAAAGTTTGGATTTGTTTCATAACATTATAAACATTTATATTAGTATCGTAACGTTTCAAACGTTTGTCTTCAATCGCAAAAAATGTGAAACATTTGGATTTGTTTCGTAATTTTGTAAAGGTTTGGCTTATATCGGTAAAAATGTGAAATGTTTGGATTTATTTCAAAACGTTTGTAAACGTTTGGCTTAAATTGCTAAAAGGGTGAAACGTTTGGATTTATTTCGTGACGTTTGTAAACGTTTGGCTTAAATCGCTAAAAAGATGAAACGTTTAGTTTTATTTTGTAACGTTTGTAAACATTTGGCTTAAATTGCTAATAATGTTAAACGTTTAGATTTGTTTCGTAACGTTTTAAACGTTTGGGATTGTTTCGTAAAGTTTTAAACGTTTGGGATAAATCGTTAAAAAGGTGAAACATTTGGATTTGATTTGTAACGTTTGTAAATGTTTCGCTTAAATTGTTAAAAAGGTTAAATGTTTGGATTTGTTTCGTAACGTTTTAAACGCTTGGATTGGTTTTGTTAAGTTTTAAATGTTTGGCTTAAATCGCTAAAAAAGGTGAAACATTTGGATTAGTTTCGTAACGTTTGTAAACGTTTTGCTTCAATCGCTAAAAAGGTGAAACATTTGGATTTGTTTCATAATGTAACACCCCGTTTGGATTGGTTTTGTAACGTTTTAAACGTTATGATTGGTTTCATAACGTTTTAAACATTTCGCTGAAATCTCTAAAAAGGTGGCATGTTTTGATTTATTTCCTGACATTTGCAAACGTTTAGCTTAAATCGCTAAAAAGGTGAAAGATTTGGTTTTGTTTCGTCACGTTTGTAAACGTATGGCTTAAATCGATAAAAATGTTAAACATTTGGATTTGTTTCGTAACATTTTAAACGTTTGGATTAGTTTCGCAACGTTTCATACGTTTGACTTAAATCGCTAAAAAGGTGAAACATTTGCATTTGTTTTTAAACGTTTGGCTTAAATCGCTAAAAATGTGAAACGTCTGGATTTGATTCGTAACGTTTTAAATGTTTGGATTAGTTTTTTAACGTTTTAAATGTGTGGCTTATATCGATAAAAAGGTAAAACGTTTGGATTGGTTCCGTAACGTTTGTAAACGTTTGGCTTCAATCGCTAAAAAGGTAAAATGTTTGGTTTTGTTTTGTAACGTTTGGCTTAAATCGCTAAAAAGTTGAAACGTTTGGTTTTGTTTCATAACGTATGTATACAATTGATTTAAATCGCTAAAAAGGTGAAACGTTTAGATTTATTTCGAAACATTTGTAAACGTTCGGCTTAAATCGCTAAAATGGTGAAACATTTGGTTTTGTTTCGTAACGTTTGTCAACATTTGACTTAAATCGCTAAAAAGGTGGAACGTTTTTATTTGTTTCGTGACGTTTGTATACGTTTGGCTTCAATCTCTAAAAATGTGAAACGTTTGGATTTGTTTCGTAATGTTTGTAAGCGTTTAGCTTAAATCGCTAAAAAGCTTAAATGTTTGGATTTGTATGTAACGTTTTAAACGTTTTGTAAGGTTTTAAATGTTTGGCTTAAATCACTAAAAAGGTGAAACGTTTGGATTGGTTTCGTAAACTTTGTAAACGTTTGGCTTCAATCGCTAAAAAGGTGAAACGTTTGGTTTTGTTTCGCAACGTTTGTAAACGTTTGGCTTAAATTGCTAAAAAGGGGAAACGTGTGGTGTTGTTTCGCAAAGTTTTAAATGTTTGGCTTAATTCGCTAAAGAGGTGCGACAATTGGATTTGTTTCGTAACGTTTTAAAAATTTGGATTGGTTTCGTAACGTTTTAAACATTTGGCTGAAATCGCTAAAAAGGCGAAACATATTTATTTATATCGTGACGTTTGTAAACGTTTGGCTTAAATCGCCAAAATGGTGAAACATTTGATTTTTTTTTGTCACATCTGTAAACATTTTGCTTAAATCGATAAAAATGTGAAACATTTGGATTTGTTTGGTAACGTTTTAAACGCTTGGATTGGTTTCGTAATGTTTTAAATGTTTTGCTTAAATCGCTAAAAAGGTTAAACGTTTGGATTTGTTTTGTAACGTTTGTAAACATTTGGCTTAAATCGCTAAAAAGGTGAAACGTTTGGATTGGATTAGTAACGTTTTAAACGTTCGGATTAGTTTTGTAACATTTTAAATATTTGGCCTAAATCGCTAAAAAGGTGAAACGTTTGGATTCGTTTATTAATGTTTTGCTTCAATCGCTAAAAAGGTGAAACGTTTGGTTTTGTTTCGTAAAGTTTGGCTTAAATCGCTAAAAAGATGAAACATTTGGTTTTATTTCGTAATGTATGTAAATGTTTGGCTTAATTTGCTAAAAAGGTGAAACGTTTAGATTTGTTTCGTAACGTTTGTAAACGTCCGGCTTAAATAGCTAAAAATGGTGAAACGTTTTGTTTTGTTTAATAACGTTTGTAAACGTTTGGCTTCAATTGCTAAAAAGGTGAAACGTATTTGGATTGTTTTCGTAACGTTTGTAAACGATTGGCTTAAATCGCTAAAAAGGTGAAACTTTTGCATTTATTTCGTAACATTTGTAAATGTTTTGGCATAAATAGCTGAAAAGGAGAAACGTTTGGATTGCTTTCGTAACGTTTGTAAACGTTTGGCTTAAATCGCTAAAAAGGTGAAATGTTTGGATTTGTTTTGTAATGTTTTAAACGTTTGGAGTTGTTTCGTAACGTTTGTAAATGTTTGGCTTTAATCGCTAAAAAGGTAAAATGTTTAGTTTTGTTTCGTAACGTTTGGATTAGTTTTGTAACGTTTTAAACATTTTGCTTAAATTGCTGAAAAGGGGAAACGTTTGGATTTGTTTCGTAACGTTTGTAAACATTTCGCTTAAATCGCTAAAAAGTTGAAATGTTTGGATTTTTTTTGTGATGTTTGTAATCGTTTGGCTTCAATTGCTAAAAAGGAAAAACGTTTCGATTTGTTTCGTAACGTTTGTAAACGTATGGCCTAAATCGCTAAAAAGGGGAAACGTTTGGTTTTGTTTCGCAACGTTTGTAAATGTTTGGCTTAAATTGCTAAAAAGGTGATACGTTAGGATTTGTTTCGTATCGTTTTAAATGTTTGGATTGGTTTCGTAACGTTTTAAACGTTTGGCTTTAAACACAAAAAATGTGAAACATTTGGATTTGTTTCGTAACGTTTGTAAACGTTTGGCTTGAATCGCTAAAATTGGAAAATGTTTGGATTTGTTTCGTATCTTTTGTAAACGTTTGGCTTAAATCGCGAAAAAAGTGAGACGTTTGAATTTGTTTCGTAACATTATAAATGTTTGGATTGGTTTCGTAAAGTTTTAAACGTTTGGCTTAAATGGCTAATAGGTGAAACGTTTGGATTTGTTTCGTGACATTAGTAAACGTTTGGCTTAAATTACTAAAAAGATGAAACGTTTGGTTTTGTTTCGTAACGTTTGTAAACCTATGGCTTAAATTGCTAAAAATATGAAACGTTTAGATTTGTTTCGTAACATTTTAAACCATTGGATTGGTTTCGTAACGTTCTAAACGTTTGGCATAAATCGCGAAAAAGGTGAAACTTTTGGATTTGTTTTGTAACATTTGTAAACGTTTGGCTTAACTCGCTAAAAAGGTGAAATGTTTGTATTTGTTTCTAACGTTTTAAACGTTTGTATTAGTTTTGTAACATTTTAAATGTTTGGCTTAAATCGCTAAAAAGGTGAAACGTTTGGATTGGTTTTGTAACGTTTGTAAACATTTCGCTTAAATCTCAAAAAGGTGAAACGTTTGGTTTTGTTTCGTAACGTTTGTAAACGTTTGGCTTAAATCGCTAAAAAGGAGAAATGTTTTGGTTTTGTTTCGTAACGTTTGTACAAGTTTGGCTTAAATTGTTAAAAAGGTGAAACATTTTGTTTTGTTTCGTAACATATGTAAACGTTTGGCTTATATCGCTAAAAACGTGAAATGTTTGAATTTGTTTCGTAACGTTTGTAAATGTCCGGCTTAAATAGCTAAAACGGTGAAACGTTTGGTTTTTTTCCGTAACGTTTGTAAACGTTAGGCTTCCATCGCCAAAAAGGTGAAACGTTTGGATTTTTTTCGTAACGTTTCTAAACGTTTAATTTAAATCGCTAAAAAGGTGAAACTTTTGGATTTGTTTCGTAACGTTTATAAATATTTTGGCTTAAATCGCTAAAAAGGTGAAACATTTGGATTTGTTTCGTAACGTTTGTAAATGTTTGTCTTAATTCACTAATAAGGTGAAATGTTTGGATTTGTTTCGTAAAGTTTTAAACATTTGGATTGGTTTTGTAACATTTTAAACGTTTTGCTTAAATCGCTAAAAAGGGAAAACGTTTGGATTTGTGTCGTAGCGTTTGTGAACTGATGACTTGCGGATTGGCGGCGGCTCTATTGTCCGGTGGTGTTTCCAATATCGCACCTAAATGGCACAATACAACCGTTAGAAGGGTGTCGAAAGGGGATTCCTGCAAACCACTCCGACGGTCAAATCAGTAAGTATTTTGGGTGAAATAAAGAATAAGAAGTGAAAGGAGTTAAGAGTTGAGAGAAAAAGAGAATTAAACCTTTCTACCTGCTTTTTCTTGATCTTTTATACTATACCTTTATTTTTCTTTGGTTGGGCCGAACAGTCTGATTCCGTTCTCTTTGTCTGTGCAGATATTGTCTGGAATGTCAGAGTACTTTTTGACGGAGTTTTTCTTTGTAATGAGTGTGGGTTTTACTCGGTTCCACCGAGATGGTCTTTCGGATGGTCCTGTTTGGTTACTCGATATGGTGGTGACGATGCATCCTCGGTTTGTCCGAGATGCCTTTGATGTGGGTCTTGCTTGGTTGCCCGAGATGACCTTGATGTGGGTCTTGGTCGGATGCCCGAGATTTCGTTATGGTGGATTTTGCTCGGCTATGTTACTTTTTGAGATTGTTCATCTGTCTTGTTATCACAAGTCCCCCCCAGTCTGTTCGGATATTTATGTCCGAGTTTGGTTCTATTTGGTATTTCTTGCTTGTTCGGTTTCGATCTTGCTCGGTTATTTTGGGTGTCTTTTGCATTGCTTTCTTATCTGATACGTTTTGATGACACGTATCTTTCATTTAATTATGCCTGGTTACATCTGTTATCCACTAGCACATTTATTGAGGCGTCGTTTCAGTTGCCCCGCTTCGGTTTCTATAAAAAACCTCATTTTTCCTTTGCTTAGTTTTCTTTTTCCTTTCTTTGCTCTCGTTTCTCTCTTTCCGTCGCTTTGTTGGGGTCTACTTTTCTACTTTCGAAGATTTTCATCAGTAAGTTCTTCTTTTTCCTTTGTTTTGATCTTTGTTGTTGTTATTTCTTCATCTTTTTTCCGTTTGTTCTTCGTGTTCTTGAGTGTTTGTCTTCTGGGTTAGTATAGCTGGGTTGTTTGATTTATTTAGAGTTGTTTTTTGTTTTTTTTTATCTCGGTTGAATAATGTCGTCTGAGGAGGATTCCCAGAATAATTTTGTTGACATTTATGATGATGGTGAGGGTGAGTCGGATGAGTGTACTTCGGGAGGGAATAAATCTGAGGCCGAGCATTCTGACTCAGCCAAGGGAGGGTCTGCTGGCGTTCCCTGGACAAATAAGGTAGAAGAGGTTGGTTGCTCGGAAGCAACCTCTTCTGCTAAGCCAAGGCGAGTGAGACCTAGGAGTAGTAAAACTGCCGAGTCTCGCAAAGTTAGGATGGAAACTACTTTTGCCGAGTTGAACCAGAGATATCTGGATTATCTTCTTTCCCAGATAAATTTACGTGAGGGGTATCGGTTTGAAATTTCTCCCCCCGATATGACAATAAACACCCCGGTTGATCCGGATTTTATAGTAATAAGCCTAGAACACCTTCATTCTGGTGTCTGCATTCCCCTTCAGACCGAGTTAGTGGCCTTTTTGAAGTTTTATAACATGCCTCTTAGTCAGTTTCACCCGAATGGCATAGGCACATCTTTTGCCTTCGTCGGTTGTGTAGACAACGTAAGATTCCTTTCTCGGTGGAGTTTTTTTCTAGTATTTACGGTCTTATCTTTGGCGGTGCTCATGACTTTTCTTCCTTCAAAATACTCAAGTTTGAGCCTAGGCATGTTATAGAGAAAGTTTCCACCTCGGTTAAGAGGTTTAGGGAGGATTGATTTCGCATTCGTCACCCTACTGCCTTCGCCGACCTGCCTCGTCGGTGGTTGTGCACATCTCCCGTGACCCTTATAAGATGGGACGCTGCTGCGAATGAAAACTATATACTTCTCCAGGACGTATTGAAGACGAATGGTCCTATAAACACTTATACTCTTATATCAAAACTGCCTATTGCTAAGTTTCACCTGAAGCGGGAAGGTTGTTCTCGGTCTTTGTTTTTTATTCGGTTTTTCTTTTGTATTACCTTGTGTTGTTCTGTTGTTCTTATTGGTTTTGTCTCAGTTTTGCAGTGTTTAATATGAGTGCTTTCAACGCTGCTAGACGAAAAGATGATGGTTTGAATGCCAGTGTTTAATATGAGTGCTTTCAACGCTGCTGGAGTTGGAGGAAAAGCTGCTGGAAGAAGGCTGCTTCGGGGGCACAAGCTATAAACCTCGCTAAACCATTGTTGATTGTGCCTCCTCCTTTGAAGCCTGTCAACAGGAAGAACTTGGATAAGGGAAAAGAGCATTGCTCGTTAGCCGAGATGAAGGATGCTGCTACTCTTCCCTGTGGGTCCAATGTGGTTGTGGGGTTAAGGACCTCTACTTTTGCTGTATTTGGAATGGACAAGGTGTCGTCTCCTCAAAAGAAGAAGACCAAGACGGGTGATTTAGGAGTTAATCCAGTTGAACCTGATGATGTGAAGCTGACTCTTCGGTTTCTCGCTCGTTATCAGAAGTCCAAGTCAATGGAGGACATTGTTGATTCGTTGACGACTTTGGTTTTTCCGGGGAAGACGGTATCTCTTTCTCGGGATGGGGAGGCTTTTTTTGCTACCCCGCATAAATATTTTCTTGATACGGGTGTATCTCTATTCTTCCAGGTACGTGTTTCATTTGGTTTTTATTCATTTTGGGTTTTTGTGTTTATTTTACTAAGTTTTTTTTATGTTGGTTTTCTTAGTTAATTAATCATCTATTGGGAGCTCGGTCGTTCCAAGAGGACTTGTCTGCTCAAGCTTTGGATGATAGAGAGAAACTGACCACCGCCATTGCGGATCTGGAGAAAGAGCAGCTGCAGAGGGCGAATATAGAGTCGGTTCTGGCTAGCAATACGGAGAAGTTCAATGCCAAGATTGAAGAACTGAACAAGGAGATATCTGTTCTTCTCAAGGAAAGGGACGAGCTTGCTATTTCCAAGAATGCTTTTGACAAGGAGAAAGAGGAGCTTTGGGTGCAGCTGACCGAGACGTTTAACAAGGAGAAGGCTAATTTTCAGAAGACCATCGATGGTCATCATCAGAGTTACATGCGATTGCATGATATTCTTGATGATACGACTAAAGTGGTGGAGACTCAGCGCGATGATTTGATGGTGGAGTTTTCTCATCTTACTGATGCCATGGAAGAAGATCTTAAGGAGCGTGTCGGGCCGCTTCTCCGAGCTGATGTTGATCCGTCGTGTTTGTATCTTGACATGGATTGTATGTATCAGAAGCTGCAGACCGAGCGAAAACTTGCTGAGGAAAACGTCAAGGAGCTGAATGCTGAGGAACGAAGTGCTTAAGATTTTGAGGCCGAGCTACGGAGAGAGTCTGAATATGATGCTGTTCCATCTAAGGATTTCGGCCCAGGAAACTGATATCTTTGTGGCCGAGAAGGTTGACGCTGCTGGGACCGAAGTAGCTGATGTCGTTTCGCCAAGAGGAGCTGATGTTGTTGCTACCCCGTCTCCGACTTTATTATTGGAGGTTCGGCATTATGAGGAGGCCGGTTTAAATGAAGGTTGTGGTACTTCTTTTGGGACTGGCTTGTCAGTGCCCGAGCATGTTAGTAATGTTGTACTAGAATAGACTTTTGGTTTATCTTGTAAACAATTTTTTGGTGAAGTAGTATATCAGTGTTGATGGTGTTTGATTTATTTTGTCTTTCTCGCCTTCTGAACATTTGCTTTGGAATGCTTTTATTCTTTTGACCTGTATTCAGTTGTGATTCTTTAGTCTTTTGTATTTTGGTTAAGTCAATTGTTTTGATTTATTTCAAGAAATAGCTTAGCTCGGGTTAAAGCAATTGCTTTGATTCGTTTTAAGCTATGCCCTAGCTCGGTTTAAAGCGATAGCTTTATTCGTTTGAAGCTATGGCATAACTCGGTTTAAAGTGATGGCTTAAACTTGTTTTAAGCTATGGCTTAACTCGGTTAAAGCAATTGCTTTGATTCTTATTAAGCTATGGCTTAAATCGGTTAAAGCGATGGCTTTGACTTGTTTTAAGTTATGGCTTAACTCGGTTGAAGCAATTGCTTTGATTCTTATTAAGCTATGGCTTAAATCGGTTAAAGCGATGACTTTAACTTGTTTTAAGTTATGGTTTAACTCGGTTGACGCAATTTCTTTGATTCTTATTAAGTTATGGCTGAAATCGTTTAACGCGATGACTTTGACTTTTTTTAAGCTATGGCTTAACTCAGTTGAAGCAATTTCTTTAATTCTTATTAAGCTATAGCTTAAATCGGTTAAAGCGATGGCTTTGACTTGTTTTATGCTATGGCTTAACTCGGTTGAAGCAATTGTTTTGATTCTTATTAAGCTATGGCTTCAATCGGTTAAAGCGATGGATTTGACTTGTTTTAAGCTATGACTTAACTCGGTTGAAGCAATTGTTTTGATTCTTATTAAGCTATGGCTTAAATCGGTTGTGTTTTGACGCGTTTTGTTTCTTTCTTTTTTCTTTTATTGATAGGGGAAAAACTTGCATTCTTCCCTAAAACTGACTTTGACTCGAATGCAAGTGAAAAACCCCTGACAGACTCGATAACCTGAATGTTGTCTACTGATAGAATCTTTTAAGAACTCTGGCATTCCAGGTTCTTGGTAAATCTCAGCTTGAAAGATAGGTTAGGTAATAGGCATATTCTTTCCCCACTTTCTTTACTTGGTAGGGCCCTTCCCAGTTTGCTCCGAGTTTGGATACCCCTGCGTTTCCCTTTGCAATGTCATCTCTTCGTAGCACTAGGTCTCCTATCTCGAATGTTATGAGCTTGACTGTTTTGTTATGATATGTAGCCATTCTCTGCTTGTATGCTTCGATGTGCATTAATGCTTGCTCTCTTCGCTCTTCTAATAGATCAAGGCAGAGTCTAGTATTCTCTTCATTTTGTTGCTCATCGAAGTATTGTACTCGAATTTTGGGCATGTCTATTTCTACGGGTACCATTGCTTCACATCCGTAGGTTAAGCTGTATGGAGTTCTTCCTGTGCCGGTTTTTGGTGTGGTTTTGTATGACCATAGAACGCTGTGTAATTCGTCGGCCCATCGACCTTTTGCTTCATCCAAGTGTTTTTTCAACCCATTAACAATTGTTCTGTTGGTAACCTCGGTCATTCCGTTGGTCTGGGGGTGGGTGACCTACGTAAACCTTAGATCGATTCCCTTCTCAGTGCAGTAGTCTCTGAAATTTTTGTTATCAAATTGCTTGACGTTGTCGGTTATGATGATTCTTGGGATTCCAAAACGACAGAGGATTTCTCTTCTGACGAAGCTTCGTACTCGTGCTTCTGTTATGGTGGAGACAACTTCGGCTTCAACCCATTTGGAGAAATGGTTGACAGCCATAATTAGGAACTTTGTTTGGCCACTTGCTGTTGGGAATGGACCGACGATGTCAATACCCCATGTGCTGAATGGCCATGGACTTACTATTGGATTTTGCTCGGTTGTGGGCTGATGATGTACATTCTGGTGATATTGACATTTCTCTCATTTTTGCACCAAGCTTGCCGCATCTTGTGCAGTGTCAACCAGTAGTATCCTTGTAGTACCGCTTTTTGACAGAGTGCTAGATGAGAGATGTGGCTTCCACACATGCCTTCATGCATTTCGGCTAAGACGTATTTCCCTTCTTCGACTTTAAGGCATCTGGACCATGAATGTGAAAATAACTTTCTGTATAAGGTGCCATCTCAGTATGAGAAATGTGGTGCTCCGCGTTTTACTTTCCTTGCCTCTTTTTTATCCTCGGGAAGGCTCCCATTTTCCATGTATGATATGATATGGTCCATCCATTGATCTAACAGATTGATGAGGAACGTTGCTTCGGGATTTCGAATGCTACTGAAGTTTTGGATTGAGGATGGTATGCCTGGTATTGTTTCTTTTGCTGCTCCGGCCTTTGCCAATGGGTCTGCCTCTGTGTTTTCTTCTTTATATATTTGCTCTAGTTCCCATTTTTCACCTTCTTTGGAAACTTTTGCGAGCAGTTCTTTAACTCGGTCTATGTACTTTTTTATTTCTGGATCTTTGACCTCGAATAGTCCAAGTACTTAGTTGACCACTAGTTGAGAGTCACTCTGGATTTTGATGTACTCGACCTTGAATATTGTTGCCATTCTCAACCCTCCTATTAGCGCTTCATATTCGGCCGAGTTGTTGGTGGCCGGAAAATTCAGATTGACCATGTTTTGCATTTTTATCTTATGCGGTCCCCTCAATATCATGCCTGCCCCTGACTCGGTTATATTTGATGCTCCGTCTACTTGTAGTACCCAACTGAACAAGCTCTTGTCTACTTCGGTGGGTTGATCATGTGTTGTTGTTTCGGTCACGAAATCTGCTAGGATATGAGCTTTCATTGCTATTCTTGGTTCGTATTTGATGTCGTACGATCCTATCATGACCGACTAGTTGATTAGTGGTCCAGAATTTTCTGGTCTTCCTAGCGCTTTTCTTAGAGGTTGGCTTGTTTGGACTATCACCGTGTGAGCCTGTAAGTACCTTTTGGGCTTTTCTACTGTTAATACCAGCGCCAATGCGAATTTCTCGATTTTGCTATATCTGAGCTCGGGTCCTTTTAACACTTTTCTTGTGTAGTACACCGGTTTCTACTCGGTCTCCTCTTCTTTTACGAGCACTGATGCAACTGTTTCATTGGTGACACTTAGATATAAGTATGGCACTTCTCCTGCTTCGGGTCACCCGAGTAGTGGTGGTGAACTTAGAAATTTTTTGAGCTCCTCAGAAGATTGTTGGCATTCTTCGGTCCACTCAAAGATTTTCACGCTTCTTATTATTTTGAAGAATGGGAGATATCTCTTGGCCGAGTTAGACACAAACCGACCGAGGGCTGTGATTCTTTCATTAAGCTTTTGAACTTATTTTGCTGTCTTTGGGGCTTTCATGTCTATGATTGCTTTTGTTTTCTCCGGGTTTACTTCAATGCCTTTTTGAGAAATGAGATAGCCGAGGAATTTCCATGCGAGGACTCCGAAAGCACACTTGTCCGGGTTTAATTTAAGCTTGTACTTCTTCAACTTACTGAAAACCTCCTCCAAGTCTTTTGCGTGATCCTCTACCTTTTTGGACTTGATGATGATGTCGTCCACGTAAACCTCCATATTTCGACCGATCTAGTCCTTGAATACGGATTCATCAATCGCTGGTAAGTTGCTCTTGCGTTTTTTAATCCGAAAGGCATTTGTTTGTAGCAGTATGTGCCACTGTCGGTTACGAAGATTGTTTTCCTTTTGTCGCCCTTGTGCATTGGTATCTGGTGGTATCCTTGGGCAGCGTCTATAAACGAGTAGACTTCGTAACCACTCGTTGAGTCGACTAGCTGATCGATGTTCGGCAGAGGATAGCTATCCTTGGGGCATGCCCGGATTAGGTCTGTGAAATCTATGCATAGTCTCCATTTTCCGTTCGGCTTTTTTATGAGCATAACGTTTGATAGCCATTCCGGGTAATACACTCTTCTGATGAAACCTGCCGCCAATAGTTTGTCTACATCAGTTCTGATGCAATAGCGAAGGCTCTTTTCTTCTTTTTGACCGGCTTATGTTTTGGATCCACATTCATCTTATGTGAAATGATTGCTGGGTCTAACCCCTCTATCTCGCCTGGGGTGTTGAAAAACTCTACTTCGTTTCTGACTAGCATGTCTGTTATCTCATATTTTACTGGTTCGGGTAGTTCGGCGCCTATTTGGACCAATCTTAGTGTTACTCCTGATAGGTTAACGTTTTCCAGTATTCCATGAGGTTCGAGTTTGCCCTCATCCGAGTCTGGTATCTCTATTGTTTCGATAGCCAGGGTTTCTAATACATCTCTCATTGATACCAAATAGCACTGTTTGGCTATGTCTTGCCTTCCTTTGACTGTCACCACTCCCTCTTCGGTGGGTATTTTCATTGACAAGTATTTGATGCACGTGATTGCCCCAGTGTTGTACAACATTAGTCTGCCAAGTATTACATTGTCGGCAACCGTGAATAGTGTTTTGAATTTCTTCGTGATGCCGATTAAACCTCCTTCCGGTGTACCCTTTTCTTTTCCTAGCTCAACCGTTAATTCCGCCACTCCTTGTGCTCGTACCGGTGCTCCTCCCAGACCGACTAGAGGAGTTTTGACCGGCTTGAGGTTTAGGACCGAGCATCCTATACCGAGGTATGCCTGCTTTGTGATGAGGTTAACTGAGCTTTCCTCATCCACCAACTGTTTCATTACTTAGAAATTTTCTATCAGTCCCGAGATTATCAAGGGGTCTTTGTGGGGGAAGTCTATTCCTTCGCCATCGGTTGGGCCGAAGCAGACCTCGGGTAAAGGCTCGGCCACCGATATGTTCATCATCATTTTTTGTCTCTTGCGCCTTCCCCTTTTGTATTCCGGATCGGCCATTCCTCCGGCTATGGTGTTAATTATTCCTAATACATTTTGCCTTTTCGGAGCTGGTGCCTCCTGTCTTTTTCCGCAAGCTCTCCTCGGTTGCCACCTCCCGAGCTATAACTTTTGTTCTATGCTACGAAGTCTTTTAAGCGACTGACTTGCACCAATCGGCCAATCTCTTTCTTCGGACTTCCACACTCGTCGGTGACGTGGCCGTGACCATCATGGAATTGGAAATATTACTTTTTGTCTCCTTCATACTGTAGCTTTGGCGGGTATCTTACTGGTTCATTGTTGTTCTGAATCCACATTAGGATGTGCGATCTCGGCGTGTTGAGTGGAATAAAGGCTTGGTCTTCTACTTTTACTGGTCGGTGTGGCTCCATTCGTGGGGGCATGGGTTGTCGTTGGTCCCTTGGCCTGACAGTCTGACTGAAGGTTGGTCTCGGTACTTGAGGTTGTGCTGTTTCCTGTGTAGCTTTTCTTCGTTGCTCTTCGTCCAAATTAATGTAATTCCAGGCTTGGTCCATGAGCTGAGAGTAGGTTTCCACTGGATTCGTTATCAAGTTATCTCAGAATGCCATCATTGTTGTGTTATCCTTCATTGCGACTATCACGGTATCGTCATTCAGATTTCCTACCTCGACAGCTTCGGCGTTAAATCTGCCGATGTAACTCTGCAAGCTTTCCCCGGGTTTCTGATAGCAAAGTTTAAGATCACTGGACTTATTTTTTCATAGTATGCTCGGTGCGAAATGAGTTCGGAAAGCTCTTGCTAGTTCGTCAAAATTTCGGATAGAGCCTTCTTTCAGACTCTGGTACCAGATTGCTGCTGGCCCTTTTAGGGTTGTCGGGAAAATTTTGCAGACGGCATCTTCGGACAAACTCTGTACCATCATGACCACCTGTTCCGTTGTAATCGTCTAACTGTGGTGTTTTATAGTTTAGCAGGACAAGTTCATCTCGTATTTCGACTGACAATGGGTTTCCAATATTCAGGAAACTTGTGCTCTTCGGCTCTCTTCTTCTGAATTTTTCCATTTCGGTCGTCACCCTTTCTGTGATTTCCTATTCTGGGTTCTTTTTCTTCGCTGAGTCTGCCCCTGAGCTATGCACACTTTCTTCAATCTCTACTCGTTTTGGGGTCTTTTTCGGTGCTTCAAGCGTTTTGTGCCTGATTTGGTTCACATGCCCCTCCTTTGGGTTTTGCTGTATTTGCGGATTTTTATCGGGGTTCGCTTCTTCGGGCGTTGTTTGACCTTAGTACAATTCAAGTGGGGGAAGTGGTGGGGCTGGTATGTAAGGTGGGGTAGTGATATTTCCTTGAGAGGTGGTGGGGGCGGTTGGCCGAGCTTGGCCTTGTTGCACTTGTTGATGGAAAGCTAACTGCCGAGCATGGAACCTAATATACTCTTTTATCTGTGCTGGTGTGGAGTTTTGATTTTCAGCGATTGGGGCTGTCCTGGGCGTCGGGGTGGTGCTTGGTGTGAATGTGAGGTTGACAGGGGTTACACCCGGTCTCAAGGAAAAAATTGAGTTGTTTATTGCATAGGTGTGATGTATGAGGCTGGCGGAATGTTCACCGACAATGGCATCCCCCACGGGTATTGAGTGGTAACTGCCGATGTGGTGCCCAAGTGTGTTCCACCCCCAGAAGTCGTGCCGGGGAGAACGAGCTATCTCCGGTAGCCCTTCGTGGTGGTGCGTTGAGTTCATCTCCTGCCGTATTATCGTGTGTATCATGCTCTTTAGTTGGTGGATCATCTCCCTCTACTCTACTCATCCTACCGCCTTCTGGTGAGATAGAAAGGGGGAAACTTTCTTACTTTCCTTCCCACAGACGGCGCCAAATGATGACTTGCGGATACAACCGTACCTGAAAGGCACAGTAGTACCGTTAGAAGGGTGTCGGAAGGGGATTCCGGAAAACCACTTCGACGGTCAAATCAGTAAGTATTTTGGGTGAAAGAAAGAATAAGAATTGAAAGGAGTTAAGAGTTGACAGAAAAAGAGAATTAAACCTTTCTACCTACTTTTTCTTGATCTTCTCTTTTTCTGTGCAGATATTGTCTGGAATGTCAGAGTACTTTCTGACATAGTTTGTCTTTGTAATCAATGTGGGTTTTACTCAATTCGACCGAGATGGTCTTTCAGATGGTCATGTTCGGTTACCTGATATGGTGTTATGACGGTGCATGCTCGGTTTGTCCGAGATGCCTTTCATGTGGGTCTTGCTTGGTTGCCCGAGATGACCTTGATGTGGGTCTTACTCGGATGCCCGAGACGTCGTTATGGTGGATTTTGCTCGGTTATGTTACTTTTTGAGATTGTTCATCTGTCTTGTTACCACAAGTACCCCCCAGTCTGTTCGGATATTTATGTCCGAGTTTGGTTCTATTTTGTATTTCTTGCTTGTTCGGTTTTGATCTTGCTCGGTTATTTTGGGTGTCTTTTGAATTGCTTTCTTATCTGATACGTTTTGATGAAACGTATCTTTCATTTAATTCTGCATGTTGCATCTGTTATCCACTAGCACATTTATTGAGGCGTCGTATCAGTTGTCACGCTTCGGTTTCTATAAAAACCCTCATTTTTTCCTTTGCTTAGTTTTCTATTTCCTTTCTTTGCTCTCGTTTCTCTCTTTCCCTTGCTTTGTTGGGGTTTACTTTTCTACTTCGAAGATTTTCATCAGTAAGTTCTTCTTTTTCCTTTGTTTTGATCTTTTTTGTTGTTATTTTTTCATCTTTTTTCTGTTCGTTCTTCGTGTTCTTGAGTGTTTGCCTTCTGTTTAGTATAGTTGGGTTGTTTGATTTATTTAGAGTGAAAAGTTTATGACCATTTGGCTTAAATAACTAAAAAGGTGAAACGTTTGGATTTGTTTCGTGACGTTTGTAAATGATTGGCTTCAATCGCTAAAACGGTGAAACGTTTGGATTTGTTTCGTAACGTTTGTAAACGTTTTGCTTAAATCGCTAAAAAGGTTAAACATTTGGTTTGGTTTCGTCATGTTTGTAAACAGTTTGCTTAAATAGCTAAAAAGGTGAAACGTTTGGATTTGTTTCATGAAGTTTGTAAACGTTTGGCTTAAATCACTAAAAAGGTGAAACGTTTGGTTTTCTTTCGTAATTTTTGTAAATGTTTTGCTCAAACCGTTAAAAAGGTGAAACTTTTGGATTTGATAGTAACTTTTGTAAACATTTGGTTTAAATCGCTAATAATGTTAAACGTTTGGAGTTGTTTCGTAACGTTTATAAACGTTTGGCTTAAATTGCTAAAAAAGTAAAACATTTTGATTTGTTTCGTAACGTTTTAAACATTTGGATTGGTTTTGTGACGTTTTAAACATTTTGCTTAAATTGCTAAAAAGGGGAAACGTTTGGATTTGTTTCGTAACGTTTGTAAACATTTGCTTAAATCGCTAAAAAGTTGAAACGTTTGGATTCGTTTCGTGATGTTTGTAAACGTTTGGCTTCAATCGCTAAAAAGATGAAACGTTTGGATTTATTTCGTAACGTTTGTAAATGTATGGCCTAAATCGCTAAAAAGGTGAAACGTTAGGTTTTGTTTCGCGACGTTTGTAAATGTTATGCTTAAATTGCTAAAAACGTGATACGTTAGGATTTGTTTCATAACGTTTGAAACATTTGGATTTGTTTCGTAACGTTTGTAAACGTTTGGCTTAAATCAGTAAAATTGGGAAACGTTTGGATTTGTTTCGTATCTTTTGTAAACGTTTGGCTTAAATCGCTAAAAAACTGAAACGTTTGGATTTGTTTCGTAACATTTTAAACGTTTGGATTGGTTTCGTAACATTTTAAAGGTTTGACTTTAATGGCTAATAGGTGAACCGTTTGGATTTGTTTCGTGACGTTAGTAAACGTTTGGCTTAAATTACAAAAAAGATGAAACATTTTGTTTTGTTTCATAACGTTTGTAAACGTTTGGCTTAAATCGCTAAAAATGTGAAACGTTTAGATTTGTTTCGTAACATTTTAAACGTTTGGATTGGTTTCGTAACGTTCTTAATGTTTAGCATAAATCGCTAAAAAGGTGAAACTTTTGGATTTGTTTTGCGACGTTTGTAAACGTTTTGCTTAAATCGCCAAAAAGGTGAAGTTTTTGGATTTGTTTCTAACATTTTAAATATTTGGATTGGTTTTGTAACGTTTTAAATATTTGGCTTATATCGCTAAAAAGGTGAAACATTTGGATTTGTTTTGTAACATTTGTAAACATTTGGCTTCAATCTCGAAAAGGTGAAACATTTGGTTTTGTTTCATAACGTTTGTAAACATTTGACTTAAATTGCTGAAAAAGGGAAACGTTTTGTTTTGTTTCATAACGTTTGTAAAGGTTTGGCTTAAATCGCTAAAAAGGTGAAACGTTTGGATTTGTTTCGAAACGTTAGTAAACGTTTGGCTTAATTCGCTAAAAAGGTGAAATATTTGGTTTTATTTCGTAATGTATTTATACATTTGGCTTAAATCGCTAAAAAGGGGAAACGTTTGGATTTGTTTTGTAACTTTTATAAACGTTTGGCTTAAATCGCAAAAAAGGTGAAACGTTTGGATTTATTTCCTAAAGTTTGTAAACGTTTGGCTTATTTCGCTAAATTGGTGAAACATTTGGTTCAGTTTTGAAACGTTTGTAAACGTTTGGCTTAAATCACTAAAAAGATGTAACGTTTGGATTTATTTCGTTACGTTTTAAACGTTTGGATTGGTTTTGTAACGTTTTAAACATTTTGCTTAACTCACTATAAAGTGGAAACGTTTGGATTTGTTTCGTAATGTTTTTAAACATTTGGCTTAAATCACTAAAAAGGTAAAACGTTTGGATTTATTTCGCGACGTTTGTAAACGTTTGGTTTCAATCGCTAAAAAGGCGAAACGTTTGGATTTGTTTCGTAACTTTTATTAACGTTTGGCTTAAATTGCTAAGAAGGGAGAACGTTTGGTTTTGTTTCGTAACGTTTTGATTGGTTTTGTAAAGTTTTAAACGTTTGGCTTAAATCGCTAAAAATGTGAAACATTTTGATTTGTTTCTTAATGTTTGTAAACATTTGTCTTATATCGCTAAAAATGTGAAACGTTTCGATTTGTTTCGTAATGTTTTAAATATTTGGATTTGTTTCATAACGTTTTAAACGTTTGGCTTTAATCGCTAAAAAGGTGAAACTTTTGGATTTGTTTCGTGAAGTTTGCAAATGTTTTGCTTAAATCGCCAAAAAGGTGAAATGTTTGGTTTTGTTTCGTAACGTTTGTAAACGTTTGGCTTAAACCGATAAAAATATGAAACGTTTGAATTTGCTTCGTTACGTTTTAAATGTTTGGCTTAGATCGCTAAAAAGGTGAAATGTTTGGATTTGTTTTGTAACGTTTGTAAACATTTGGCTTAAATCGCTAAAAAGGTGAAACCTTTGGATTTGATTAATAACGTTTTAAACGTTTGGATTGTTTTTGTAACGTTTTAAATGTTTGGCTTAAATCTCTAAAAAGGTGAAACGTTAGGAATGGTTTCGAAACGTTTTGTTTAAATCAATAAAAAGGCGAAACGTTTCGTTTTGTTTCGTAACATTTGTAAACGTTTGGCGTAAATCGCTAAAAAGGCGAAACGTTTGGATTTGTTTCCTAACGTTTGTAAACGTTTAGCTTTAATCGCTAAGAAGGTAACACATTTGGTTTTGTTTCGCAACGTTTGTAAACGTTTGGCTTAAATTGCTTAAAAGGTTAACCGTTTGGATTTGTTTCGTAATGTTTTAAACATTTGGATTAGTTTCGTAACATTTCAAAAGTTTGACCTAAATCGCAAAAAATGTGAAATATTTGGATTTATTTCGTAATTTTGTAAACGTTTGGCTTATATCGCTAAAAATGTGAAATGTTTGGATTTTTTTCGTAACGCTTGTAATAGTTTGGTCTAAATTGCTAAAAAGGTTAAACGTTTGGATTTGTTTCGTAACGTTTAAAATGTTTTGATTGGTTTCATAACGTTTTAAACGTTTGGCTTAAATTGCTAAAAAGGTGAAACGTTTGGATTTGCTTCGTGACGTTTGTAAACGTTTGGCTTAAATCGCTAAAAAGATGAAACGTTTGGTTTTGTTTCGTAATGTTTGTAAATGTTTGGCTTAAATTGCTAAAAATGTAAAGATTAGATTTGTTTCGTATCATTTTAAACGTTTAAAATTGTTTCGTAACGTTTTAAACGTTTGGCATAAATTGATAAAAAGGTGAAATGTTTGGATTTGTTTTGTAACGTTTGTAAACGTTTGTCTTAAATCGCTAAAAAGGTTAAATGTTTGGATTTGTTTCGTATGTTTTAAACGCTTGGATTGGTTTTGTTACGTTTTAAATTATTTGCTTAAATCGCTAAAAAGGTGAAACGTTTGGATTGGTTTCGTAACGTTTGTAAATGTTTGGCTTCAATCGCTAAAAAAGGTGAAACGTTTGGTTTTTTTCGTAACGTTTAGATTTATTTCGTAACGTTTTAAACGTTTGGATTGGTTTTGTAACGTTTTAAACATTTTTCCTGAATCGCTAAAAAGAGGAACCGTTTGTATTTGTTTCGTAACGTTTTTAAACATTTGGCTTAATTCGCTAAAAAGTTGAAACGTTTGGATTTATTTCGCGACGTTTGTAAACGTTTGGCTTCAATCGCTAAAAAGGCGAAACATTTAGATTTGTATTGAAACGTTTGTTAACGTTTGGCTTAAATCGCTAAAAAAGGGGAACGTTTGGTTTTTTTCGTAACGTTTTAAACGTTTTGCTTGGTTTCGTAACGTTTTAAACCTTTGGCTTAAACCGCTAAAATTGTGAAACATTTTGATTTATTTCGTAATGTTTGTAAACATTTGGCTTATATCGCTAAAATGTGAAACGTTTCGATTTGTTTCGTAACGTTTGTCTTGGTTTCATAACGTTTTAAATATTTGGCTTAAATTGCAAAAAAGGTGAACCGTTTGGATTTATTTCGTAACATTTTAAACATTTGGATTGGTTTCGTAACGTTTTTAAACGTTTGGCTTAAATTGCTAAAAAGGTGAAACGTTTGGATTTGTTTTGTGAAGTTCGCAAATATTTTACTTAAATCGCCAAAAAGGTGAAACGTTCGGTTTTGTTTTGTAACGTTTGTAAAGGTTTGGCTTAAACTGATAAAAATGTGAAACGTTTGGATTTGTTTTGTAACGTTTTAAACGTTTGGATTGGTTTTTTTTACATTTTAAACGTTTGTTTTAGATCGCTAAAAAGGTGAAACGTTTGGATTTCTTTTGTAATCTTTGTAAACGTTTGGCTTAAATCGCTAAAAAGGTGAAACGTTTGGGTTTGATTCGTAACATTTTAAACGTTTGGATTGTTTTTGTAAGTGTTTTAAATGTTTGGCTTAAATCTCTAAAAAGGTGAAACGTTACAAATGGTTTCAAAATGTTTTGTTTAAATCACTAAAAAGGTGAAATGTTTGGTTTTGTTTCGTAACGTGTGTAAACGTTTGGCGTAAATCGCTAAAAAGTTGAAACGTTTGGATTTGTTTAGTAACATTTGTAAACATTTAGCTTCAATCGCTAAAAAGGTGAAATGTTTGGTTTTGTTTCGCAACGTTTGTAAATGTTTTGCTTAAATTGATTAAAAGGTGAAACGTTTGGATTTGTTTCGTAATGTTTTAAACATTTGAATTAGTTTCATAACATTTCAAACGTTTAACTTAAATCGCAAAAAATGTGAAATATTTTGATTTGTTTCGTAATTTTGTAAACGTTTGGCTTAATCGCTAAAAATGTGAAATGATTGTTTTTTTTTCGTAATGTTTGTAAAAGCTTGGTTTAAATTGCTAAAAAGGTGAAACGTCTGGATTTGTTTCGTAACGTTTTAAACGTTTTGATTAGTTTTGTAACGTTTTAAACGTTTGGCTTAAATGTATAAAAAGGGGAAACGTTTGGATTTGTTTCGTGACATTTGTAAACGTTTGGCTTAAATCGCTCACGTTTGGTTTTGTTTCGTAACATTTGTAGACGTTTGGCTTAAATCACTAATAATGTGAAACGTTTAGATTTGTTTCGTAGCGATTTAAACGTTTGGGATTGTTTCGTAACGTTTTAAACGTTTGGCATAAATCGTTAAAAAGGTGAAACGTTTGGATTTCTTTTGTGACGTTTGTAAAGGTTTGTCTTAAATCGCTAAAAAGGTTAAATATGTGATTTGTTTCGTAACGTTTTAAACGCTTGTATTGGTTTTGTTACGTTTTAAATGTTTGGCTTAAATCGCTAAAAAGGTGAAACGTGTGGATTGGTTTCGTAACGTTTGTAAATGTTTGGCTTCAATCGCTAAAAAGGTGAAACGTTTGGTTTTGTTTCGTAACGTTTGTAAACATTTGGCTTAAGTTGCAAAAAAGAGGAAATGATTGGTTTTGTTTCGTAACGTTTTAAATGTTCTGCTTAAATCGCTAAAAAGGTGAAACGTTGGATTTGTTTCATAACGTTTTAAACGTTTAGATTGGTTTCGCAATATTTTAAACGTTATGATTGGCTTCGTAACGTTTTAAACATTTGGCTGAAATCTCTAAAAAGGTGTAATGTTTGGATTTATTTCGTGACATTTGCAAACGTTTAACTTATATCGCTAAAAAGGTGAAACATTTTATTTTGTTATGTCACGTTTGTAAATGTTTGGCTTAAATCTCTAAAAAGGTGAAACGTTACGAACGGTTTCGAAATGTTTTGTTTAAATCACTAAAAAGGTGAAACGTTTGGTTTTGTTTCGTAACGTGTGTAAACGTTTGGCGTAAATCGCTAAAAAGGTGAAACGTTTGGATTTGTTTCGTAACGTTTGTAAACATTTCGCTTCAATCGCTAAAAAGGTGAAATGTTTGGTTTTGTTTCGCAATGTTTGTAAATGTTTTGCTTAAATTGATCAAAAGGTGAAACGTTTGGATTTGTTTCGTAATGTTTTAAACATTTGGATTAGTTTCATAACATTTCAAACGTTTAACTTAAATCGCAAAAAATGTGAAATATTTTGATTTGTTTCGTAATTTTGTAAACGTTTGGCTTAATCGCTAAAAATGTGACCGGCTTATGTTTTAGATCCACATTCATCTTATGTGAAATGATTGATGGGTCTAACCCCTCTATCTCGCCTGGGGTGTTGAAAAACTCTACTTCGTTTCTTACTAGCATGTCTGTTATCTCATATTTTACTGGTTCGGGTAGTTCGGCGCCTATTTGGACCAATCTTAGTGTTACTCCTGATAGGTTAACGTTTTCCAGTATTCCATGAGGTTCGAGTTTGCCCTCATCCGAGTCTGGTATCTCTATTGTTTCGATAGCCAGGGTTTCTAATACATCTCTCATTGATACCAAATAGCACTGTTTGGCTATGTCTTGCCTTCCTTTGACTGTCACCACTCCCTCTTCGGTGGGTATTTTCATTGACAAGTATTTGATGCACGTGATTGCCCCAGTGTTGTACAGCATTAGTCTGCCAAGTATTACATTGTCGGCAACCATGAATAGTGTTTTGAATTTCTTCGTGATGCCGATTAAACCTCCTTCCGGTGTACCCTTTTCTTTTCCTAGCTCAACCGTTAATTCCGCCACTCCTTCTGCTCGTACCGGTGCTCCTCCCAGACCGACTAGAGGAGTTTTGACCGGCTTGAGGTTTAGGACCGAGCATCCTATACCAAGGTATGCCTGCTTTGTGATGAGGTTAACTGAGCTTTCCTCATCCACCAACTGTTTCATTACTTAGAAATTTTCTATCAGTCCCGAGATTATCAAGGGGTCTTGGTGGGGGAAGTCTATTCCTTCGCCATCGGTTGGGCCGAAGCTGACCTCGGGTAAAGGCTCGGCCACCGATATGTTCATCATCATTTTTTGTCTCTTGCGCCTTCCCCTTTTGTATTCCGGATCGGCCATTCCTCCGGCTATGGTGTTAATTATTCCTAATACATTTTGCCTTTTCGGAGCTGGTGCCTCCTGTCTTTTTCCGCTAGCTCTCCTCAGTTGCCACCTCCCGAGCTATAACTTTTGTTCTATGCTACGAAGTCTTTTAAGCGACTGACTTGCACCAATCGGCCAATCTCTTTCTTCGGACTTCCACACTCATCGGTGACGTGGCCATGACCATCATGGAATTGGAAATATTACTTTTTGTCTCCTTCATACTGTAGCTTTGGCGGGTATCTTACTGGTTCATTGTTGTTCTGAATCCACATTAGGATGTGCGATCTCGGCGTGTTGAGTGGAATAAAGGCTTGGTCTTCTACTTTTACTGGTCGGTGTGGCTCCATTCGTGGGGGCATGGGTTGTCGTTGGTCCCTTGGCCTGACAGTCTGACTGAAGGTTGGTCTCGGTACTTGAGGTTGTGCTGTTTCCTGTGTAGCTTTTCTTCGTTGCTCTTCGTCCAAATTAATGTAATTCCAGGCTTGGTCCATGAGCTGAGAGTAGGTTTCCACTGGATTCGTTATCAAGTTATCTCAGAATGCCATCATTGTTGTGTTATCCTTCATTGCGACTATCACGGTATCGTCATTCAGATTTCCTACCTCGACAGCTTCGGCGTTAAATCTGCCGATGTAACTCTGCAAGCTTTCCCCGGGTTTCTGATAGCAAAGTTTAAGATCACTGGACTTATTTTTTCACAGTATGCTCGGTGCGAAATGAGTTCGGAAAGCTCTTGCTAGTTCGTCAAAATTTCGGATAGAGCCTTCTTTCAGACTCTGGTACCAGATTGCTGCTGGCCCTTTTAGGGTTGTCGGGAAAATTTTGCAGACGGCATCTTCGGACAAACTCTGTACCATCATGACCACCTGTTCCGTTGTAATCGTCTAACTGTGGTGTTTTATAGTTTAGCAGGACAAGTTCATCTCGTATTTCGACTGACAATGGGTTTCCAATATTCAGGAAACTTGTGCTCTTCGGCTCTCTTCTTCTGAATTTTTCCATTTCGGTCCTCACCCTTTCTGTGATTTCCTATTCTGGGTTCTTTTTCTTCGCCGAGTCTGCCCCTGAGCTATGCACACTTTCTTCAATCTCTACTCGTTTTGGGGTCTTTTTCGGTGCTTCAAGCGTTTTGTGCCTGATTTGGTTCACATGCCCCTCCTTTGGGTTTTGCTGTATTTGCGGATTTTTATCGGGGTTCGCTTCTTCGGGCGTTGTTTGACCTTAGTACAATTCAAGTGGGGGAAGTGGTGGGGCTGGTATGTAAGGTGGGGTAGTGATATTTCCTTGAGAGGTGGTGGGGGCGGTTGGCCGAGCTTGGCCTTGTTGCACTTGTTGATGGAAAGCTAACTGCCGAGCATGGAACCTAATATACTCTTTTATCTGTGCTGGTGTGGAGTTTTGATTTTCAGCGATTGGGGCTGTCCTGGGCGTCGGGGTGGTGCTTGGTGTGAATGTGAGGTTGACAGGGGTTACACCCGGTCTCAAGGAAAAAATTGAGTTGTTTATTGCATAGGTGTGATGTATGAGGCTGGCGGAATGTTCACCGACAATGGCATCCCCCACGGGTATTGAGTGGTAACTCCCGATGTGGTGCCCAAGTGTGTTCCACCCCCAGAAGTCGTGGCCGGGGAGAACGAGCTATCTCCGGTAGCCCTTCGTGGTGGTGCGTTGAGTTCATCTCCTGCCGTATTATCGTGTGTATCATGCTCTTTAGTTGGTGGATCATCTCCCTCTACTCTACTCATCCTACCGCCTTCTGGTGAGATAGAAAGGGGGAAACTTTCTTACTTTCCTTCCCACAGACGGCGCCAAATGATGACTTGCGGATACAACCGTACCTGAAAGGCACAGTACAACCGTTAGAAGGGTGTCGGAAGGGGATTCCGGAAAACCACTTCGACGGTCAAATCAGTAAGTATTTTGGGTGAAAGAAAGAATAAGAATTGAAAGGAGTTAAGAGTTGACAGAAAAAGAGAATTAAACCTTTCTACCTACTTTTTCTTGATCTTCTCTTTTTCTGTGCAGATATTGTCTGGAATGTCAGAGTACTTTCTGACATAGTTTGTCTTTGTAATCAATGTGGGTTTTACTCAATTCGACCGAGATGGTCTTTCAGATGGTCATGTTCGGTTACCTGATATGGTGTTATGACGGTGCATGCTCGGTTTGTCCGAGATGCCTTTCATGTGGGTCTTGCTTGGTTGCCCGAGATGACCTTGATGTGGGTCTTACTCGGATGCCCGAGACGTCGTTATGGTGGATTTTGCTCGGTTATGTTACTTTTTGAGATTGTTCATCTGTCTTGTTACCACAAGTACCCCCCAGTCTGTTCGGATATTTATGTCCGAGTTTGGTTCTATTTTGTATTTCTTGCTTGTTCGGTTTTGATCTTGCTCGGTTATTTTGGGTGTCTTTTGAATTGCTTTCTTATCTGATACGTTTTGATGAAACGTATCTTTCATTTAATTCTGCATGTTGCATCTGTTATCCACTAGCACATTTATTGAGGCGTCGTTTCAGTTGTCACGCTTCGGTTTCTATAAAAACCCTCATTTTTTCCTTTGCTTAGTTTTCTATTTCCTTTCTTTGCTCTCGTTTCTCTCTTTCCCTTGCTTTGTTGGGGTTTACTTTTCTACTTCGAAGATTTTCATCAGTAAGTTCTTCTTTTTCCTTTGTTTTGATCTTTTTTGTTGTTATTTTTTCATCTTTTTTCTGTTCGTTCTTCGTGTTCTTGAGTGTTTGCCTTCTGTTTAGTATAGTTGGGTTGTTTGATTTATTTAGAGTGAAAAGTTTATGACCATTTGGCTTAAATAACTAAAAAGGTGAAACGTTTGGATTTGTTTCGTGACGTTTGTAAATGATTGGCTTCAATCGCTAAAACGGTGAAACGTTTGGATTTGTTTCGTAACGTTTGTAAACGTTTGGCTTAAATCGCTAAAAAGGTTAAACATTTGGTTTGGTTTCGTCATGTTTGTAAACAGTTTGCTTAAATAGCTAAAAAGGTGAAACGTTTGGATTTGTTTCATGAAGTTTGTAAACGTTTGGCTTAAATCACTAAAAAGATGAAACGTTTGGTTTTCTTTCGTAATTTTTGTGAATGTTTTGCTCAAACCGTTAAAAAGGTGAAACTTTTGGATTTGATAGTAACTTTTGTAAACATTTGGTTTAAATCGCTAATAATGTTAAACGTTTGGAGTTGTTTCGTAACGTTTATAAACGTTTGGCTTAAATTGCTAAAAAAGTAAAACATTTTGATTTGTTTCGTAACGTTTTAAACATTTGGATTGGTTTTGTGACGTTTTAAACATTTTGCTTAAATTGCTAAAAAGGGGAAACGTTTGGATTTGTTTCGTAACGTTTGTAAACATTTGCTTAAATCGCTAAAAAGTTGAAACGTTTGGATTCGTTTCGTGATGTTTGTAAACGTTTGGCTTCAATCGCTAAAAAGATGAAACGTTTGGATTTATTTCGTAACGTTTGTAAATGTATGGCCTAAATCGCTAAAAAGGTGAACCGTTAGGTTTTGTTTCGCGACGTTTGTAAATGTTTGGCTTAAATTGCTAAAAAGGTGATACGTTAGGATTTGTTTCATAACGTTTGAAACGTTTGGATTGATTTCCTAACGTTTGGCTTTAAACACAAAAAATGTGAAATATTTGGATTTGTTTCGTAACGTTTGTAAACGTTTGGCTTAAATCAGTAAAATTGGGAAACGTTTGGATTTGTTTCGTATCTTTTGTAAACGTTTGGCTTAAATCGCTAAAAAACTGAAACGTTTGGATTTGTTTCGTAACATTTTAAACGTTTGGATTGGTTTCGTAACATTTTAAAGGTTTGACTTTAATGGCTAATAGGTGAACCGTTTGGATTTGTTTCGTGACGTTAGTAAACGTTTGGCTTAAATTACTAAAAAGATGAAACATTTTGTTTTGTTTCGTAACGTTTGTAAACGTTTGGCTTAAATCGCTAAAAATGTGAAACGTTTAGATTTGTTTCGTAACATTTTAAACGTTTGAATTGGTTTCGTAACGTTCTTAATGTTTAGCATAAATCGCTAAAAAGGTGAAACTTTTGGATTTGTTTTGCGACGTTTGTAAACGTTTTGCTTAAATCGCCAAAAAGGTGAAATTTTTGGATTTGTTTCTAACATTTTAAATATTTGGATTGGTTTTGTAACGTTTTAAATATTTGGCTTATATCGCTAAAAAGGTGAAACATTTGGATTTGTTTTGTAACATTTGTAAACATTTGGCTTCAATCTCGAAAAGGTGAAACATTTGGTTTTGTTTCGTAACGTTTGTAAACATTTGACTTAAATTGCTGAAAAAGGGAAACGTTTTGTTTTGTTTCATAACGTTTGTAAAGGTTTGGCTTAAATAGCTAAAAAGGTGAAACGTTTGGATTTGTTTCGAAACGTTTGTAAACGTTTGGCTTAATTCGCTAAAAAGGTGAAATATTTGGTTTTATTTCGTAATGTATTTAAACGTTTGGCTTAAATCGCTAAAAAGGGGAAACGTTTGGATTTGTTTTGTAACTTTTATAAACGTTTGGCTTAAATCGCTAAAAAGGTGAAACGTTTGGATTTATTTCCTAATGTTTGTAAACGTTTGGCTTATTTCGCTAGATTGGTGAAACATTTGGTTTAGTTTTGAAACGTTTGTAAACGTTTGGCTTAAATCACTAAAAAGATGAAACGTTTGGATTTATTTCGTTACGTTTTAAACGTTTGGATTGGTTTTGTAACGTTTTAAACATTTTGCTTAACTCACTATAAAGTGGAAACGTTTGGATTTGTTTCGTAATGTTTTTAAACATTTGACTTAAATCACTAAAAAGGTAAAACGTTTGGATTTATTTCGCGACGTTTGTAAATGTTTGGTTTCAATCGCTAAAAAGGCGAAACGTTTGGATTTGTTTCGTAACTTTTATTAACGTTTGGCTTAAATTGCTAAAAAGGGAGAACGTTTGGTTTTGTTTCGTAACGTTTTGATTGGTTTTGTAAAGTTTTAAACGTTTGGCTTAAATCGCTAAAAATGTGAAACATTTTGATTTGTTTCTTAATGTTTGTAAACATTTGGCTTATATCGCTAAAAATGTGAAACGTTTCGATTTGTTTCGTAATGTTTTAAATATTTGGATTTGTTTCATAACGTTTTAAACGTTTGGCTTTAATCGCTAAAAAGGTGAAACTTTTGGATTTGTTTCGTGAAGTTTGCAAATGTTTTGCTTAAATCGCCAAAAAGGTGAAACGTTTGGTTTTGTTTCGTAACGTTTGTAAACGTTTGGCTTAAACCGATAAAAATATGAAACGTTTGAATTTGCTTCGCTACGTTTTAAATGTTTGGCTTAGATCGCTAAAAAGGTGAAATGTTTGGATTTGTTTTGTAACGTTTGTAAACATTTGGCTTAAATCGCTAAAAAGGTGAAACCTTTGGATTTGATTAATAACGTTTTAAACGTTTGGATTGTTTTTGTAACGTTTTAAATGTTTGGCTTAAATCTCTAAAAAGGTGAAACGTTAGGAATGGTTTCGAAACGTTTTGTTTAAATCAATAAAAAGGCGAAACGTTTTGTTTTGTTTCGTAACATTTGTAAACGTTTAGCGTAAATCGCTAAAAAGGCGAAACGTTTGGATTTGTTTCCTAACGTTTGTAAACGTTTAGCTTTAATCGCTAAGAAGGTAACACATTTGGTTTTGTTTCGCAACGTTTGTAAACGTTTGGCTTAAATTGCTTAAAAGGTTAACTGTTTGGATTTGTTTCGTAATGTTTTAAACATTTGGATTAGTTTCGTAACATTTCAAAAGTTTGACCTAAATCGCAAAAAATGTGAAATATTTGGATTTATTTCGTAATTTTGTAAACGTTTGGCTTATATCGCTAAAAATGTGAAATGTTTGGATTTTTTTCGTAACGCTTGTAATAGTTTGGTCTAAATTGCTAAAAAGGTTAAACGTTTGGATTTGTTTCGTAATGTTTAAAATGTTTTGATTGGTTTCATAACGTTTTAAACGTTTGGCTTAAATTGCTAAAAAGGCGAAACGTTTGGATTTGTTTCGTGACGTTTGTAAACGTTTGGCTTAAATCGCTAAAAAGATGAAACGTTTGGTTTTGTTTCGTAATGTTTGTAAATGTTTGGCTTAAATTGCTAAAAATGTAAAGATTAGATTTGTTTCGTATCATTTTAAACGTTTAAAATTGTTTCGTAACGTTTTAAACGTTTGGCATAAATTGATAAAAAGGTGAAATGTTTGGATTTGTTTTGTAACGTTTGTAAACGTTTGTCTTAAATCGCTAAAAAGGTTAAATGTTTGGATTTGTTTCGTATGTTTTAAACGCTTGGATTGGTTTTGTTACGTTTTAAATTATTTGCTTAAATCGCTAAAAAGGTGAAACGTTTGGATTGGTTTCGTAACGTTTGTAAATGTTTGGCTTCAATCGCTAAAAAAGGTGAAACGTTTGGTTTTTTTCGTAACGTTTAGATTTATTTCGTAACGTTTTAAACGTTTGGATTGGTTTTGTAACGTTTTAAACATTTTTCCTGAATCGCTAAAAAGAGGAACCGTTTGTATTTGTTTCGTAACGTTTTTAAACATTTGGCTTAATTCGCTAAAAAGTTGAAACGTTTGGATTTATTTCGCGACGTTTGTAAACGATTGGCTTCAATCGCTAAAAAGGCGAAACATTTAGATTTGTATTGAAACGTTTGTTAACGTTTGGCTTAAATCGCTAAAAAAGGGGAACGTTTGGTTTTTTTCGTAACGTTTTAAACGTTTTGCTTGGTTTCGTAACGTTTTAAACCTTTGGCTTAAACCGCTAAAATTGTGAAACATTTTGATTTATTTCGTAAGGTTTGTAAACATTTGGCTTATATCGCTAAAATGTGAAACGTTTCGATTTGTTTCGTAACGTTTGTCTTGGTTTCATAACGTTTTAAATATTTGGCTTAAATTGCAAAAAAGGTGAACCGTTTGGATTTATTTCGTAACATTTTAAACATTTGGATTGGTTTCGTAACGTTTTTAAACGTTTGGCTTAAATTGCTAAAAAGGTGAAACGTTTGGATTTGTTTTGTGAAGTTCGCAAATATTTTACTTAAATCGCCAAAAAGGTAAAACGTTCGGTTTTGTTTTGTAACGTTTGTAAAGGTTTGGCTTAAACTGATAAAAATGTGAAACGTTTGGATTTGTTTTGTAACGTTTTAAACGTTTGGATTGGTTTTTTTTACATTTTAAACGTTTGTTTTAGATCGCTAAAAAGGTGAAACGTTTGGATTTCTTTTGTAATCTTTGTAAACGTTTGGCTTAAATCGCTAAAAAGGTGAAACGTTTGGGTTTGATTCGTAACATTTTAAACGTTTGGATTGTTTTTGTAAGTGTTTTAAATGTTTGGCTTAAATCTCTAAAAAGGTGAAACGTTACAAATGGTTTCAAAATGTTTTGTTTAAATCACTAAAAAGGTGAAACGTTTGGTTTTGTTTCGTAACGTGTGTAAACGTTTGGCGTAAATCGCTAAAAAGTTGAAACGTTTGGATTTGTTTCGTAACATTTGTAAACATTTATCTTCAATCGCTAAAAAAGTGAAATGTTTGGTTTTGTTTCGCAACGTTTGTAAATGTTTTGCTTAAATTGATCAAAAGGTGAAACGTTTGGATTTGTTTCGTAATGTTTTAAACATTTGGATTAGTTTCATAACATTTCAAACGTTTAACTTAAATCGCAAAAAATGTGAAATATTTTGATTTGTTTCGTAATTTTGTAAACGTTTGGCTTAATCGCTAAAAATGTGAAATGATTGTTTTTTTTTCGTAATGTTTGTAAAAGCTTGGTTTAAATTGCTAAAAAGGTGAAACGTTTTAAACGTTTTGATTGGTTTTGTAACGTTTTAAACGTTTGGCTTAAATGTATAAAAAGGGGAAACGTTTGGATTTGTTTCGTGACATTTGTAAACGTTTGGCTTAAATCGCTCACGTTTGGTTTTATTTCGTAACATTTGTAAACGTTTGGCTTAAATCGCTAATAATGTGAAACGTTTAGGTTTGTTTCGTAGCGATTTAAACGTTTGGAATTGTTTCTTAACGTTTTAAACGTTTGGCATAAATCGTTAAAAAGGTGAAACGTTTGGATTTCTTTTGTGACGTTTGTAAAGGTTTGTCTTAAATCGCTAAAAAGGTTAAATATGTGATTTGTTTCGTAACGTTTTAAACGCTTGTATTGGTTTTGTTACGTTTTAAATGTTTGGCTTAAATCGCTAAAAAGGTGAAACGTGTGGATTGGTTTCGTAACGTTTGTAAATGTTTGGCTTCAATCGCTAAAAAGGTGAAACGTTTGGTTTTGTTTCGTAACGTTTGTTAACATTTGGCTTAAGTTGCAAAAAAGAGGAAATGATTGGTTTTGTTTTGTAACGTTTTAAATGTTCTGCTTAAATCGCTAAAAAGGTGAAACGTTGGATTTGTTTCATAACGTTTTAAACGTTTAGATTGGTTTCGCAATATTTTAAACGTTATGATTGGCTTCGTAACGTTTTAAACATTTGGCTGAAATCTCTAAAAAGGTGTAATGTTTGGATATATTTCGTGACATTTGCAAACGTTTAACTTATATCGCTAAAAAGGTGAAACATTTTGTTTTGTTATGTCACGTTTGTAAATGTTTGGCTTAAATCTCTAAAAAGGTGAAACGTTACGAACGGTTTCGAAATGTTTTGTTTAAATCACTAAAAAGGTGAAACGCTTGGTTTTGTTTCGTAACGTGTGTAAACGTTTGGCGTAAATCGCTAAAAAGGTGAAACGTTTGGATTTGTTTCGTAACGTTTGTAAACATTTAGCTTCAATCGCTAAAAAGGTGAAATGTTTGGTTTTGTTTCGCAACGTTTGTAAATGTTTTGCTTAAATTGATCAAAAGGTGAAACGTTTGGATTTGTTTCGTAATGTTTTAAACATTTGGATTAGTTTCATAACATTTCAAACGTTTAACTTAAATCGCAAAAAATGTGAAATATTTTGATTTGTTTCGTAATTTTGTAAACGTTTGGCTTAATCGCTAAAAATGTGAAATGATTGGTTTTTTTTCGTAATGTTTGTAAAAATTTGGTTTAAATTGCTAAAAAGGTGAAACGTCTGGATTTGTTTCGTAACGTTTTAAACGTTTTGATTGATTTTGTAACGTTTTAAACGTTTGGCTTAAATGTATAAAAAGGGGAAACGTTTGGATTTGTTTCGTGACGTTTGTAAACGTTTGGCTTAAATCGCTCACTTTTGGTTTTGGTTCGTAACATTTGTAAGCGTTTGGCTTAAATCGCTAATAATGCGAAACGTTTAGGTTTGTTTCGTAGCGATTTAAACGTTTGGAATTGTTTCTTAACGTTTTAAACGTTTGGCATAAATCGTTAAAAAGGTGAAACGTTTGGATTTCTTTTGTGACGCTTGTAAACGTTTGTCTCAAATCGCTAAAAAGGTTAAATGTGTGGATTTGTTTCGTAACGTTTTAAACGCTTGTATTGGTTTTGTTACGTTTTAAATATTTGGCTTAAATCGCTAAAAAGGTGAAACGTGTGGATGGGTTTCGTAACGTTTGTAAATGTTTGGCTTCAATCGCTAAAAAGGTGAAACGTTTGGTTTTGTTTTGTAACGTTTGTAAACATTTGGCTTAAGTTGCTAAAAAGAGGAAATTATTGGTTTTGTTTTGTAACGTTTTAAATGTTCTGCTTAAATTGCTAAAAAGGTGAAACGTTGGATTTATTTCATAACGTTTTAAACTTCTAGATTGGTTTCGCAATATTTTAAATGTTATGATTGGCTTCGTAACGTTTTAAACATTTGGCAGAAATCTCTAAAAAGGTGTAATGTTTGGATTTATTTCGTGACATTTGCAAACGTTTAACTTAAATCGCTAAAAAGGTGAAACATTTTGTTTTGTTACGTCACGTTTGTAAATGTGTGGCTTAAATCGATAAAAATGTGAAAAATTTGGATTTGTTTCGTAACATTTTAAACGTTCGGATTAGTTTCAATATACGTTTGGCTTAAATCGCTAGAAAGGTGAAACGTTTGGATTTGTTTTGTAACGTTTGTAAACGTTTGGCTTAAATCGCTAAAAATGTGAAACTTCTGGATTTGATTCATAACGTTTTAAATGTGTGGTTTAAATTGTTAAAAAGGTGAAACATTTGGATTGGTTCCGTAACGTTTGTAAACGTTTAGCTTCAATCGATAAAAAGGTGAAATGTTTTGTTTTGTTTCGTAACGTTTGGCTTAAATCGCTAAAAAGATGAAACGTTTGGTTTTGTTTCATAACGTATATAAACGTTTGGCTTAAATTGCTAAAAAGGGGAAACGTCTGGATTTGTTTCGAAACGTTTGTAAACGTTTGGTTTAAATAGCTAAAATGGAGAAACGTTTGGTTTTGTTTCGTAACGTTTGTAAATGTATGGCTCTCGCTAAAAAGGTGAAACGTTTCGTAACGTTTGTAAACTTTTGGCTTAAATCGCTAAAAAGGTTAAACTTTTGGATTTGGCTTAAATCGCTAATAATGTGAAACGTTTGGTTTTCTTTCGTAACGTTTATAAACGTTAGGCTTATATTGCAAAAAAGGTGAAATGGTTGGATTTGTTTCGTAAAGTTTTAAACATTTGGATTGGTTCTGTAACGTTATAAACGCTTTGTGCAAAGAAGGGAAAACGTTTGGATTTGTTTCGTAGCGTATGTCAACATTTGGCTTATATCGCCAAAAAGGTGAAACGTTTTGATTTGTTTAGTGACGTTTGTAAACGTTTGGCTTCGATCGCTGAAAAGGTGAAACGTTTTGATTTATTTCGTCACGTTTGTAAAAGTTTGGCTTAAATCGCTAAAAAGCTTACATGTTTGGATTTTTATGTAACATTTTAAACGGTTGGATTCATTTTGTAACGTTTTAAATGTTTGGCTTAAATCGCTAAAAAGGTGAAACGTTTGGATTGGTTTCATAATGTTTTTAAGCGTTTGGCTTCAGTCGCTAAAAAGGTGTAACGTTTGGTTTTGTTTCATAACGTTTGTAAACTTTGGACTTAAATTACTAAAAAGCGAAAACGTTTGGTTTTGTTTTATAACGTTTTAAATATTTGGCTTAATTAGCTAAAGAGGTGAGACGTTTGGATTTGTTTCGTAACATTTTAAACATTTGGATTGGTTTCGTAAAATTTTAAACATTTGGCTGAAATCACTAATAAGGCGAAACATTTTTATTTATTTCGTGACGTCTATAAACGTTTGGCTTAAATCACCAAAAAGGTGAAAGGTTTGGTTTTGTTCTTTCACGTCTATAAACGTTTGGCTTAAACCGATAAAAATGTGAAACATTTTGATTTATTTTGTAACGTTTTAAACGTTTGGATTGGTTTCGTAATGTTTTCAATGTTTGGCCTAAATCGCTAAAAAAGTGAAACGTTTGGATTTGTTTTGTAACGTTTGTAAACGTTTGGCTTAAATCGCTAAAAAGGTGAAACGTTTGGATTTGATTAGTAACGTTTTAAATGTTTAGATTAGTTTTATAACGTTTTAAATGTTTGGCTTATATCGCTAAAAAGGTGAAACGTTTGGATTGGTTTCTTAATGTTTGTAAACGTTTGGCTTCAATCGCTAAAAAGGTGAAACATTTGGTTTTGTTTCGTAAGGTTTGGCTTAAATCGCTCAAAAGGTGAAGCGTTTGGTTTTGTTTCGTAACGTATGTAAACGTTTGGCTTAATTCACTAAAAAGGTGAAACGTTTCGATTTGTGTCGATTTGTTTCGTAACGTTTGGCTTCAATCGCTAAAAAGGTGAAACATTTGGATTGTTTTCCTAGCGTTTGTAAACGTTTGGCTTAAATCGCTAAAAAGGTGAAAATTTTGGATTTGTTTCGTAACGTTTGTAAACGTTTTGGCTTAAATCGCTTAAAAGGTGAAATGTTTGGATTGGTTTCGTAACGTTTGGCTTAAATCGCTAAAAAGGTGAAATGTTTGGATTTGTTTCGTAAAGTTTTAAACATTTGGATTGGTTTTGTAACGTTTTAAATGTTATGCTAAGATAGCTAAAGAGGGAAAACGTTTGAATTTGTTTCGTAAGGTTTGTTAACATTTGGCTTAAATAGCTAAAAAGGTGAAACGTTTGGATTTGTTTCGTGACGTCTGTAAACACTAGGCTTCAATCACTTAAAAGGTGAAACGTTTGGATTTGTTTCGTAACGTTTGTAAACGTTTAGCTTAAATCGCTAAAAAGGTGAATTGTTTGATTTTCTTTCGTATCGTTTGTAAACGTTCGGCTTAAATCGTTAAAAAGGTGAAACTTATGGATTTGTTCGTAACATTTTTAAACGTTTGGTTTAAATCGCTAAAAATGCTAAATGTTTGGAGTTGTTTCGTAACGTTTGTATACGTTTGGCTTAAATCGCTAAAAAGGTAAAACGTTTGGATTTGTTTCGTAACGTTTGTAAACATTTCGCTTAAATCGCTAAAAAGGGGAAACATTTGGATTTGTTTTGTGATGTTTGTAAACGTTTGGCTTCAATCGCTATAAAGGTGAAACATTTGGATTTGTTTCGTAACGTTTGTAAACGTAAGACATAAATCACTAAAAAGTTGAAACATTTGGTTTTGTTTCGCAACGGTTGAAAACGTTTGGCTTAAATTGTTAAAAAGCTGATACGTTTTGATTTTTTTCGTAACGTTTTAAACGTTTGGATTGGTTTCGTAACGTTTTAAACGTTTGGCTTTAAACACAAAAAATGTGAAACATTTGGATTTGTTTCTTAATGTTTGTAAACATTTGGCTTAAATCGCTAAAATTGTGAAACGTTTGGATTTGTTTCGTAACGTTTGTAAATGTTTGGCTTAAATCGCTAAAAAGGTAAAACGTGTAGATTTGTTTCGTAGCATTTTAATCATTTGGATTGGTTTCGTAGCGTTTTAAACGTTTGGCTTAAATGGCTAAAAGGTGAAACGTTTGGATTGGTTTCATGATGTTTGTAAACGTTTGGCTTAAATTACTAAAAAGATGAAACGTTTGGTTTTGTTTCGTAACGTTTGTACACGTTTGGCTTAAATCGCTAAAAATGTGAAACGTTTAGATCTGTTTCGTAACGTTTTAAACGTTTAGACTGGTTTCGTAATATTTTAAACGTTTGGCATAAATTGCTAAAAAGGTGAATCTTTAGGATTTGTTTTGTAACGTTTGTAAACGTTTAGCTTAAATTGCTAAAAAGGTTGTTTGTATTTGTTTCTAACGTTTTAAAAGTTTGGATTGGTTTTGTAATGTTTTAAATGGTTGGCTTAAATCGCTAAAAAGGTTAAACGTTTAGATTGGTTTTGTAACGTTTGTAAACATTTGTCTTCAATCTCAAAAAGGTGTAACGTTTGTAAACGTTTGGCTTAAATCGCTAAAAAGAGGAAACGTTTTGGTTTTGTTTCGTAATGTTTGTAAACGTTTGGCTTAAATCGCTAAAAAGGTGAAACGTTTGGATTTGTTTCGAAACATTTGTAACTGTTTGGCTTAAATCGCTAAAAAGGTGAAACGTTTTGTTTTATTCGTAACGTTTGTAAGCGATTGGCATAAATCGCTAATATGGGGAAATGTTTGGATTTGTTTCGTAACATTTATAAACGTTTGGCTTAAATCGCTAAAAAGGGGAAATGTTTGGATTTGTTTCCTAACGTTTGTAAACGTTTGACTTATTTCACTAAAAAGGTGAAACGTTTGGATTTATTTCGTAACGTTTTAAACGTTTAGATTGGTTTTGTAACGTTTTAAACATTTTACTTAAATCGCTAAAAAGGTGAAACGTTTAGATTTGTTTCATAACATTTGTAAACATTTGGCTTAAATCGCTAAAAAAGAGAAGCGTTTGCATTTATTTCGTGACGTTTGTAAACGTTTGGCTTCAATGGCTAAAAAGGGGAAACGTTTGGATTTGTTTCGTAACGTTTGTAAACGTTTGGCTTAAATCGCTAATAAGGTGAAACGTTTGGTTTTGTTTCATAACATTTTAAACGTTTGGATTGTTTTCGTAACGTTTTAAACGTTCGGCTTAAATCTCTAAAAATGTGAAACATTTTGATTTTTTTTCGTAATGTTTGTAAACATTTGGCCTAAATCGCTAAAAATGTGAAACGTTTCGATTTGGTTCGTAATGTTTGTAAACGTGTGGCTTGGTTTCGTAACATTTTAAATATTTGGCATAAATCGCTAAAAGGTGAAACGTTTTGATTTGTTTTGTAGCGTTTTAAACATTTGGATTGGTTTCGTAACGTTTTAAACGTTTTTCTTAAATCGCTAAAAAGGTGAAACGTTGGATTTATTTCGTTACGTTTGTAAATGTTTTTCTTAAATCACTAAAAAGGTTAAACATTTGGTTTTGTTTCGTAACGTTTGTAAACGTATGACTTAAATTGATAAAAATATGAAACGTCTTGATTTGTTTTGTAACGTTTTAAACGTTTCGATTGGTTCCGTAACGTTTTAAACGTTTGGCTAAAATCGGTAAAAAGGTGAAACATTTGGATTTGTTTTGTAATGTTTGTAAACGTTTGGCTTAAATCGCTAAAAAGGTGAAACGTGTGGATTTAATTCGTAATGTTTGAAACGTTTGGATTGGCTTTGTAACGTTTTAAATGTTTGGCATAAATCGCTAAAAAGGTGAATTGGTTTTGTTTCAGATCGTTTAAATGACTAAAAAGGTGAAACGTTTGGTTTTGATGCGTATCGTTTGTAAACGTTTGGCTTAAATCGCTAAAAAGGTGAAACATTTGCATTTGTTTCGTAATGTTTGTAGATGTTTTTCTTAAGTCGCTAAAAAGGTCAAACGTTTGGTTTGATTTCATTATGTTGTAAACCTTTGGCTTAAATCGCTAAAAAGGCGAAACATTTGGTTTTGCTTCGTAACGTATTTAAACGTTTGGCTTAAATCGCTAAAAATGTGTAACATTTAGATTGGTATCGAAACGTTTTAAATGATTGATTTAAATCGCTAAACAGGTGAACCGTTTTGATTTGTTTCGTAATGTTTTGAACATTTGGATTGGTTTTGTAACGTTTAAAACGTTTTAATTAAATCGCTAAAAAGTTGAAACATTTGGATTTGTTTAATAACGTTTTAAATGTTTGGATTGGTTTCATAATGTTTTAAACGTTTGGCTTAAATTGCTAAAAAGGGGAAACGTTTTGATTTGTTTGGTAAGATTTGTAAACGTTTGGATTAAACTGCTAAAAAACTAAAAAAGTTTGGATTTGTTTCGTAACGTTTGTAAATATTTGTCTTAAATCGCTAAAAAGGTGAAACGTTTGGATTTGTTTCGTAAAGTTTGTAAACGTTTGTCCTAAATCGCTAAAACAGTAAAACGTTTGGATTTATTTCACAACGTTTTAAACGTTTGGATTGGTTTTATAACATTTTAAACGTTTGGATTTCTTTGTAACATTTTAAATGTTCGTATTTCTTTCGTAACGTTTTAAAGGTGTAGGTTAAATCGCTAAAAAGGTGAAACCTTACGATTTATTTCATAATGTTTTAAACGTTTGGATTTGTTTCGTAATGTTTCAAACTTTTGCCTAAATAGATAAAAAGGGAAAACGTTTGGTTTTGTTTCGTAAGCTTTGTAAATATTATGCTTAAATCACTAAAAAGGGAAAATGTTTGGATTTATTTAATAACATTTGTAAACGTTTGGCTTAAATTGCTAAAAAGATGCAACGTTTAGATTTGTTTCGTAACGTTCGTAAACGTTCAGCTTATATCGCGAAAAAGGTGAAACATTTTGGTTTGTTTCGTAACGTTTTTAAACGCATGGCTTAAATCGCTTAAAAGGGGAAACGTTTGAATTTGTTTCATAACTTTTTAAACGTTTGGATTGGTTTCATAATGTTTTAAATGTTTGGCTTAAATCGTTAATAAGGTGAATTGTTTGGATTTGTTTTGTAACGTTTTAAACGTTAGGATTTGTTTCGTAGCGTTTGTAAACGTTTGGCTTAAATTGCTAAAAAGATGAAACATCTGGATTTGTTTCGTAACGTTTGTAAACGTTTGGCTTAAATTGCTAAAAAGGGGAAACGTTTGGATTTATTTCGTAACGTTTTAAACATTTGGATTGTTTTCGTAACTTTTGTGAACGTTTGGCTTGAATTGCTAAAAAGGTGAAACGATTGGTTTTGTTTCGTAACGTTTGTAAACGTTTGGCTTAAATTGCTAAAAAGGAGAAACGTTTGGTTTTATTTTGTAACATTTGTAAACGTTTGGCTTAAATCACTAAAAAGGTGAAACTTTATATTTGTTTCGTAATGTTTGAAAACGTTTGGATTTGTTTTGTAACATTTTAAACGTTTGGATTTGTTTCATAACGTTTTAAACGTTTGGCTTAAATCGCTAAAGTAGCGTTTGTAAATGTTCGGCTTATATCGCTAAAAATGTAAAATGTTTGGATTTGTTTCGCAATTTTTGTAAACATTTGGCTTAAATCGCTAAAAATGTGAAACGTTTGGATTTGTTTGTAACGTTTATAAATGTTTGGCTTAAATCGCTAGAAAAGGTGAAACATTTGGTTTTTTTCGTAACGTTTGTGAACGTTTGGCTTAAATCGCTAAAAAGATGAAATGTTTGGATTTGTTTCGTAAAGTTTGGCTTAAATTGCTAAAAATGTGAAACATTTGGATGTGTTTCGTAACATTTTAGACGTTTGGATTGGTTTTGTAACGTATTAAACTTTTGGCTTAAATCGCTAAAAAGGTGAAACATTTGGATTTGTTTCGTATCGTTTGTAAACGTTTGGCTTAAATCGCTAAAATGATGAAACATTTGGATTAGTTTTGTAACGTTTTAAACGTTTGGGTTTAATCGCTAAAATGGTGAAAAGTTTGGTTTTGTTTCTTAACGACTTAAAAAGGTGAAACGTTTGGATTGAATGTTTGGATTTGTTCGTAACGTGTTGAACGTTTGGATTAAATCGCTAAAAAGGTGAAACATTAGGATTTGTTTCTTAACGTTTTAAACGTTTGTCTTAACTCGCTAAAAAGGCGAAACATTAAGATTTGTTTCATAACGTTTACAAACGTTTGGCTTAAATTGCTAAAAAGGTGAAACATTTAGTTTTATTTCGTAACGTTTGTAAATGGTTGGTTTAAATCGATAAAAAGGTCAAACATTTGGATTTGATTCATAAAGGTTTAAATGTTTGGATTGGTTTCGCAATATTTGTAAACGTTTGGCTTAAACCGCTAAAAAGGTTAAACGTTTGGTTTTGTTTCATAGCGTTTGTAAACGTTTGGCTGAAATCTCTAAAAAGGTGAAACGTTTGGATTTGTTTCGCAACGTTTCAAACATTTGGATTGGTTTCGTAATGTTTTAAATGTTTAACTTAAATCGCTAAAAAGGTGAAACGTTTGGATTTATTTTGTAACGTTTGTAAATGTTTGGCTAAAATCCTTAAAAAGGGGAAACGTTTGGATTTGTTTCGTAACGTTTTAAACGTTTGTATTTCTTTCGTAATGTTTTAAACTTTTGGATTGTTTCGCAACGTTTCAAATGCTTAGCTTAAATCGCTAAAAAGGTGAAATGTTTGGATTTGTTTCCTAACATTTTAAACGTTAGGATTGGTTTTGTAGCGTTTTAAACTTTTGGCTTAAATCGCTAAAAAGGTGAAATTCTTTGATTTGTTTCGAAACGTTTGTAAACGTTCGGCTTAATCGCTAAAAAGGTTAAACGTTTGGATTGGTTTTGTAACATTTTAAACGTTTGACTTAAATCTCAAAAAATGTGAAACAGTTTTTTTTTTGTTCCGTAACATTTTAAAAAGGTGAAAGGTTCTGATTTCTTGCGTAACGTTTTAAACGTATAGATTAAATCGCTAAAAAGGTGAAACGTAAGGATTTGTGTCGTAACGGTTTAAACGTTTGGCTTAAATCGCTAAAAGGTGAAACCTTTGGATTTGTATTGAAACATTTGTAAACATTTGGCTTAAATCGCTAAAAAGGTGAAACGTTTGGATTTGTTTCGTAATGTTTTATACGTTTGGATTGGTTTCGGGAAGTTTTAAACGTTTGGATTTGTTTCTTAACGTTTATAATGGTCGGCTTACATCGCTAAAAAGGTGAAACGTTTGTATTTGTTTCATAACGTTTTAAACGTTTGGATTTGTTTCGTAACGTTTGTAAACGTTTGTACTAAATCGTTAAAAATGTAAAACGTTTGGAAGAGTGTCGTAACGTTTGTAAACATTTCGCTTAAGTCGCTAAAAATGTGAAGCGTTTGGATTTGTTTTGTAACGTTTGGCTTAAATCACTAAAAAAGGTGAAATTTTTGGATTTGTTTCGTAACTTTTGTAAACGTTTGGCTTAAATCGTTAAAAATGTCAAACGTTTGGATTTGTTTCGTAGCGTTTTAAACGTTTCGATTGGTTTTCTAACGCTTTAAACTTTTGGCTTAAATCGCTAAAAAGGTGAATTTTTTTGATTTGTTTCGTAACGTTTGTAAACGTTTGGCTTATATCGCTAAAAAGGTGAAACGCTTGGATTGGTTTCGAAACGTTTGTAAATGTTTGTCTTAAATCGCTAAAAAGCTGAAACATTTGGGTTTGGTTAATAACGTTTCAATGGTTCCTAATACTTGTAAACGATTGGCTTAAGCTGCTAATAAGGTGAAAAATTTTGTTTTGTTTCATAGCGTTTGTAAAAGTTTGGCTTAAATCTCTAAAAAGGTGAAACGTTTGGATTTGTTTCGCAACGATTTAAACGTTTAGATTGGTTTCGCAACATTTTATATGTTTGGCTTAAATCGCTAAAAAGGTGAAACGTTTGGATTTATTTCGTAACGTTTGAAAATGTTTGGCTTAAATCACTAAAAAGGGGAAACGTTTGGATTTGTTTCGTAACATTTGTAAATATTTGGCTTAAATCACTAAAAAGGTTAAACACTAGGATTTGTTTCGTAAAGTTTGGAAACGTTTGGCTTAAATTGCTAAAAAGATTAAACATTTGGATTTGTTTCGTAATGTTTGTAAACGTTTGGCTTAAATCGCTAAAAAGGGGAAACGTTCGAATTTGTTTCGTAACGTTTGTAAACGTTTGGCTTAAATCGCTAAAAAGATGAAACGTTTAGATTTGTTTCGTAACGTTTGTAAATGTTTGGCTTAAATTACTAAAAAGGGGAAACGTTTGGATTTGTTTCGTAACGTTTTAAACGTTTGTATTGGTTTCGTAACGTTTGTAAACGTTTAGCTTAAATCGCTAAAAAGGTGGAACGCTTGGTTTTTTTGTAATGTTTGTAAACGTTTGGCTTAAATTGCTAAAACAGTGAAAAGTTTGGTTTTGTTTCGTAACGTTTGTAAATGTTTGGCTTATATCGCTAAAAAGGTGAAACGTTTGGATTTATTTCATAAAGTTTTAAACGTTTGGATTGGTTTCGTAAAGTTTGTAAACGTTTGACTTAAACCACTAAAAAGGTGAAACATTTGGTTTTATTTCATACCGTTTGTAAATGTTTGGCTTAAATTGCTAAAAAGGTGAAACGTTTGGATTTGTTTCGCAATGTTAACGTTTGGATTGGTTTCTTAACGTTTTGAAATGTTTGGCTTAAATCTCTAAAAAGGTGAAAAGTTTGGATTTGTTTCGTAACGTTTGTAAATGTTTGGCTTAATTTGCTAAAAAGGGGAAACGTTTGGATTTGGTTCGTAATGTTTGTAAACGTTTGGCTTAAATCGCTAAAAAGGTGAAACGCTAGGATTCGTTTCGTAACGTTTGTAACCGTTTGGCTTAAATCGCTAAAAAGGTGAAACATTTGGATTTGTTTCGTAACGTTTTAAATTCTGGATTGGTTTCGTAACGTTTATACATATTTGGCATAAATCACTAAAAAAGTTAAATGTTTGGTTTTGCTTCGTAACGTTTGTAGACGTTTGGCTTAAATTGCTTAAAAGGGGAAACGTTTGGTTTTGTTTCGTAACGTTTTAAACGTTTGGATTAAATCGTTAAAAAGGTAAAACATTAGAATTTGTTTCGTAACATTTGAAACGTTTGTCTTAAATCGCTAAGAAGGTGAAACGTTAGGATTTGTTTCGTAACGTTTACAAACGTTTGGCTTAAATCGCTAAAAAGGTAACATTTTTGGATTTGTTTCATAATGTTTGTATTTATTTCGTAATGTTTTAAACATTTTGATTTATTTCGTAACGTTTTAAACGTTTTGATTGGTTTCTTAATGTTTTTAATGTTTGGCTTAAATCGATAAAAAAGTGAAACGTTTGGATTTGTTTCGTAACGTTTGTAAACGTTTGGCTTAAGTTGCTAAAAAGGTGAAATGTTTGGATTTTTTTCGTAACATTTGTAAATGTTTGGCTTAAATCGCTAAAAAGGTGAAACATTAGGATTGTTTTGTAACGTTTGTAAACGTCTGGCTTAAATCGCTAAAAAGATGAAACGTTTAGATTTGTTTCGTAGCGTTTGTAAACGTTTGGCTTGAATGGCTAAAAAGGTGAAACTTTTGGTTTTGTTTCGTAACCTTGGTAAATGTTTGTCTTAAATCGCTAAAAAGCTGAAACATTTGGATTTGGTTCATAACGTTTCAAATGTTTGGATTGGTTTCCTAATACTTGTAAATGTTTGGGTTAAACCGCTAATAAGGTGAAACGTTTTGTTTTGTCTCATAGCGTTTGTAAAATTTTGGCTTAAATCTCTAAAAAGGTGAAACGTTTGGATTTGTTTCGCAACGTTTTAAACGTTTGGATTGGTTTCGTAACATTTTGAATGTTTGGCTTAAATCGCTAAAAAGGTGAAATGTTTGGATTTATTTCAAAATGTTTGTAAACGTTCGGCTTAAATCGCTAAAAAGGTTAAACGTTTGGATTGGTTTTGTAACATTTTAAATGTTTGACTTAAATCTCAAAAAATGTGAAACATTTTTTTTGTTCCGTAACATTTGAAAAAGGTGAAAGGTTCTGATTTCTTGCGTAATGTTTTAAACGTATAGATTAAATCGCTAAAAAGGTGAAACGTAAGGATTTGTGTCGTAACGGTTTAAACGTTTGGCTTAAATCGCTGAAAAGGTGAAACCTTTGGATTTGTTTTGTAACATTTGTAAACATTTGGCTTAAATCGCTAAAAAGATGAAACGTTTGGATTTTTTTCGAAATATTTTATACGTTTGGATTGGTTTCGTGAAGTTTTAAACGTTTGGATTTGTTTCTTAATGTTTATAATGGTCAGCTTAAATCGCTAAAAAGGTGAAACGTTTGTATTTGTTTCATAACGTATTAAACGCTAGGATTTGTTTCGTAACGTTTGTAAATGTTTGGACTAAATCGTTAAAAATGTAAAACGTTTGGAAGAGTGTCGTAACGTTTGTAAACATTTCGCTTAAGTCGCTAAAAATGTGAAGCGTTTGGATTTGTTTTGTAACGTTTGTAAACGTTTGGCTTAAATCGCTAAAAAATGTGAAATTTTTGGATTTGTTTCGTAACTTTTGTAAACGTTTGGCTTAAATCGTTAAAAATGTCAAACGTTTGTATTTGTTTTGTAGCGTTTTAAACGTTTCGATTGGTTTTCTAACGCTTTAAACTTTTGGCTTAGATCGCTAAAAAGGTGAATTTTTTTGATTTGTTTCGTAACGTTTGTAAACGTTTGGCTTATATCGCTAAAAAGGTGAAACGTTTGGATTGGTTTCGTACCGTTTGTAAATGTTTGTCTTAAATCGCTAAAAAGCTGAAACATTTGGATTTGGTTCATAACGTTTCAATGGGTCCTAATACTTGTAAACGATTAGCTTAATCCGCTAATAAGGTGAAAAATTTGGTTTTGTTTCATAGCCTTTGTAAACGTTTGGCTTAAATCTCTAAAAAGGTGAAACGTTTGGATTTGTTTCGCAACATTTTAAATGTTTGGCTTAAATCGCTAAAAAGGTGAAACGTTTGGATTTATTTCATAACGTTTGTAAATGTTTGGCTTAAATTACTAAAAAGGGGAAACGTTTGGATTTGTTTCGTAACATTTGTAAACGTTTGGCTTAAATCACTAAAAAGGTTAAACACTAGGATTTGTTTCGTAACGTTTGGAAACGTTTGGCTTAAATCGCTAAAAAGATTAAACGTTTGGATTTGTTTCGTAACGTTTGTAAACGTTTGGCTTAAATCGCTAAAAAGGGGAAACGTTAGAATTTGTTTCGTAACGTTTGTAAACGTTTGGCTTAAATCGCTAAAAAGGTGAAACGTTTGGATTTGTTTCTTAACGTTTTAAACGTTTGGATTGGTTTCGTAAAGTTTATAAATGTTTGACTTAAACTGCTAAAAAGGTGAAACGTTTGGTTTTGTTTCATACCGTTTGTAAATGTTTGGCTTAAATTGCTAAAAAGGTGAAACCTTTGGATTTGTTTCGCAGCGTTTTAAACGTTTGGATTGGTTTCTTAACGTTTTAAATGTTTGGCTTAAATCTCTAAAAAGGTGAAACGTTTGGATTTGTTTCGTAACGTTTGTAAATGTTTGGCTTAATTTGCTAAAAAGGGGAAACGTTTGGATTTGGTTCGTAATTTTTGTAAACGTTTGGCTTAAATCGCAAAAAAGGTGAAACACTAGGATTTGTTTCGTAACGTTTGTAACTGTTTGGCTTAAATCGCTAAAAAGGTGAAACATTTGGATTTGTTTCGTAATGTTTTAAACGTCTGGATTGGTGGTTTTCGTAACGTTTATACATGTTTGGCATAAATCGCTAAAAAAGTTAAATGTTTGGTTTTGTTTCGTAACGTTTGTAAACGTTTGGCTTAAATTGCTAAAAAGGGGAAACGTCTGGTTTTGTTTCGTAACGTTTTAAACGTTTGGATTAAATCATTAAAAAGGTGAAACATTAGAATTTGTTTCGTAACGTTTGAAACGTTTGTCTTAAATCGCTAAGAAGGTGAAACATTAGGATTTGTTTCGTAACGTTTACAAACGTTTGGCTTAAATCGCTAAAAAGGTGACATTTTTGGATTTGTTTCATAATGTTTGGATTTATTTCGTAAGGTTTTAAACATTTTGATTTATTTCGTAACGTTTTAAACGTTTTGATTGGTTTCTTAATGTTTTCAGTGTTTGGCTTAAATCGATAAAAAAGTTAAACGTTTGGATTTGTTTCGTAACGTTTGTAAACGTTTGGCTTAAGTCGCTAAAAAGGTGAAATGTTTGGATTTTTTTCGTAACATTTGTAAACGTTTGGCTTAAATCGCTAAAAAGGTGAAACATTAGGATTTGTTTTGTAACGTTTGTAAACGTTTGGCATAAATCGCTAAAAAGCTGAAACGTTTAGATTTGTTTCGTAACGTTTGTAAACGTTTGGCTTAAATTGCTAAAAAGGTGAAACTTTTGGTTTTGTTTCGTAACATTTGTAAATGTTTGTCTTAAATCGCTAAAAAGCTGAAACATTTGGATTTGGTTCATAACGTTTCAAATGTTTGGATTGGTTTCCGAATACTTGTAAATGTTTGGCTTAAACCGCTAATAAGGTGAAACGTTTGGTTTTGTCTCATAGCGTTTGTAAAAGTTTGGCTTAAATCTCTAAAAAGGTGAAAACGTCTGGATTTGTTTCGCAACGTTTTAAACGTTTGGATTGGTTTCGTAACATTTTGAATGTTTGGCTTAAATCGCTAAAAAGGTGAAACGTTTGGATTTATTTCGTAACATTTGTAAAGTTTGGCTTAAATCACTAAAAAGGTGAAATGTTTGGATTTGTTTCGTAACATTTGTAAACGTTTGGCTTAAATCGCTAAAAAGGTGAAACGCTAAGATTTGTTTCGTAACGTTTGGAAACGTTTGACTTAAATCGCTAAAAAGATTAAACGTTTAGATTTGTTTCGTAACGTTTGTAAATGTTTGGCTTAAATTACTGAAAAGGTAAAATGTTTGGATATGTTTCGTAACCTTTTAAACTTTTGTATTGGTTTCGTAACGTTTGTAAACGTTTAGCTTAAATCGCTAAAAAGGTGAAACGCTTGGTTTTTTTTTGTAATGTTTGTAAACGTTTGGCTTAAATTGCTAAAACGGTGAAACGTTTGGTTTTGTTTCGTAACGTTTGTAAATGTTAGGCTTAAATCGCTAAAAAGGTGAAACGTTTGGATTTGTTTTATAACGTTTTAAACGTTTGGATTGGTTTTGTAACATTTGTAAACATTTGACTTATACCGCTAAAAAGGTGAAACGTTTCGTTTTGTTTCATACCGTCTGTAAATGTTTGGCTTAAATTTCTAAAAAGGGGAAACATTTGGATTTGTTTCGCAACGTTTTAAATGTTTGGCTTAAATCTCTAAAAAGGTGAAACATTTGGATTTGTTTCGTAACGTTTGTAAATGTTTGGCTTAATTTGCTAAAAAGGTGAAACGTTTGGATTTGTTTCGTAATGTTTGTAAACGTTTGGCTTAAATCGCTAAAAAGGTGAAACGCTAGGATTTGTTTCGTAACGTTCGTAACTGTTCGGCTTAAATCGCTAAAAAGGTGAAACATTTGGATTTGTTTCGTAACTTTTTAAACGTCTGGTTTGGTTTCATAACGTTTGTACACGTTTGGCATAAATTGTTAAAAAGTTAAATGTTTGGTTTTGTTTCGTAACGTTTGTAAACGGTTGGCTTAAATTGCTAAAAAGGGGAAACGTTTGGTTTTGTTTCCTAGCGTTTGTAAACGTTTGACTTAAAAAGCTAAAAAGGTGAAACATTTGGATTTGTTTCGTAACGTTTATAAATGTTTGGCTTAAATCGCTAAAAATGTGAAACGTTTGGATTTGTTTCGTAACGTTTTAAATGTTTGGCTTTAATCTCTAAAAAGGTGAAACATTTGGTTTTGTTTCGTAACGTTTGTAAATGTTTGGTTTAATTTGCTAAGAAGGTGAAACGTTTGGATTTGGTTCGTAATGTTTGTAAACGTTTGGCTTAAATTGCTAAAAAGGTGAAACGCTAGGATTTGTTTCGTAATGTTTGTAACCGTTTGTCTTAAATCTCTAATAAGGTGAAACATTTGGATTTGTTTCGTAATGTTTTAAACGTCTGGATTGGTTTCGTAACGTTTGTACACGTTTGGCATAAATCGCTAAAAAGGTTAAATGTTTGGTTTTATTTCGTAACGTTTGTAAACGTTTGGCTTAAATTGCTAAAAAAGGGAAACGTTTGGTTTTGTTTCGTAACGTTTGTAAACGTTTGGCTTGACTCGCTAAAAAGGGGAAACATTTGGATTTGTTTCGTAACGTTTATAAATGTTTGGCTTAAATCGCTAAAAATGTGAAACATTTGGATTTGTTTCATAACGTTTGTAAACTTTTGGCTTAAATCGCTAAAAATGTGAAACGTTTGGATTTGTTTCGTAACATTTTAAACGTTTTGTTGTGTTTTGTAACAGTTGTAAACGTTTGACATAAATCGCTAAAAAGGTGAAACATTTGGATTTGTTCGGTAACATTTGTAAACGTTTTGCAGAAATCGCTTAAAAGGTTAGACATTTAGATTGGTTTCGTAACGTTTTAAACGTTTGGATTGGTTTCATAACGTTTTAAACATTTAGATTTGTTTCTTAATTTCTGTAAACGTTTGGCTTAAAACACTAAAAATGTGAAATGTATTAATTTGTTTCGTAACGTTTTAAATGTTTGGATTTGTTTCGTAACGTTTGTAAACGTTTGGCTTAAATCGCTAAAAATGTGAAGCGTTTGGATTTGTTTCGTAACGTTTGTAAAAGTTTGGCTTAAATCACTAAAAATGTGAAACGTTTAGATTTGTTTGTAACGTTTGTAATCGTTTGGCTCAAAATACTAAAAAGGTGAAACATTTGGTTTTATTTCGTAGCGTTTGTAAATGTTTTGCTTAAATTGCTAAAAAGGTGAAACGTTTGATTTTCTTTCGTAACATTTGTAAACGTTTGGCTTAAACGTTAAAAAGGTGAAATGTTTACATTTGTTTTGTAACGTTTATAAACGTTTGGCTTAAATCTCTAAAAATGTGAAACGTTTGGATTTGTTTCGTAAAGTTTTTAACGTTTAGCTTAAATCGTAAAAAAGGTGAAACATTTAGATTTGTGTCGTAGCGTTTGGCCTAAATCGCCAAAAAGGTGAAACGTTTGGATTTGTTTCGTAACGTTTTAAGATTTATTTTATAACGTATTGAATGTTTGGCTTTAATCGTTATAATTATGAAACGTTTGGATTTGTTTCGTAACCTTTGTATACGTTTGGCTTAGATATCTAAAAAGATGAAACATGTGGATTTTTTTTGTAATGTTTTTAAACGTTTGGCTTAAATTGCTGAAAAGGGGAAACGTTTGGTTTTGTTTCGTAACGTTTGTAAACGTTTGGCTTTGTGCGCGAAGAGGGTTCCGGACGAATTGTCCCCTCACTCGCCCAGGCTTATGGTCGACTCGAATTTGGTTTAAGTTTGATAAATTGTGGAGTCGCAAGCTAGCCGTGCTAGGACCACCTATTAAATCGACTGGGTAATCTCACTCGCCTACGGCGAGATTACCATTCGCCGAGCCAAAGACCAGGTTCGTGGACTTATCCCGATTCTCATGTACTCTCTCAAAGGACCCTTCCTCGTTATTTAACAGATTTACCCTTATCTCATATCGACAATCAAGTGGAATTCACAGGATATCAAAGATGAAATAAGGGATGAAAGCGTGTTAAACAAGTTTGACTCGCATATGACTCGATCTGAACTGGAAAATAGCACTTAGGAATAATCATTCATCTAACCCTGGCGGTATCTAACAGATAAGCAAGTAATGGTCTGGTCTGGTCAATTTGCATGCATAATAGTCTACTAGGATGTCTAAGTCCGGTTGATTTTATTGGCCATCTTTAAAGCCTATACACATTCTAATTACATATTTATGTGATTAACCTAAGTCGTTTAGGTGATTTGCTGGACTGGATTTGATTGCATTGAGGTGGTTAGTCCTTTAACTTGTTAATGATGGACTGGGCTGGGCCAGTTTGAAAGTAGTAAACATAGCAAGCATACCCATTTACAGTTGATATACATACAAGGTTAGGAATACTTTTAAACCTCGTTGACTTTGTGAGTGGGCTGCACTCACGGCCCGTTTAGAGGTGCTTCTGGTCTGAACTGGTATTCGCACCAAACACGAGAGTTGTTCGTCTCGTCGATACGGTTCTGCTGGTTTGAAATGAGGTTGATTCAGAGTTCGAACCATCCCAGTACGGCTTCTGGAAGGGGCTGGGTTTGCGGCCCATTCGTCTTTAAGCCCGGTTTACAATTGGGTCTGCCCCATTAACTACTAGAAATAGATAGGTAATGAAAAGTATGATTTTGGGCTTCAAATCGGGCCAAATTCCGAGTCTGAATGAGCTCAAAAACACGTTTTCTGGTCCGAATCGCCGTCTGAAAGATTTGGGAGTATTCTGGAACTGTTCTTGCGGGGGGAGAAGGGTGCTGCTATTCTTTGCAACATTTCAATAAACTGTCGCAGCAAGGGATTTTCATCTTGCGGAGGAGCATTATCCTCAGACTGTTCTTGTTCATTAAAAATGTATTTTCAGGATCATTCACAGACTCTACAGACATTTCTGGGCCAATGGGATCATATCCATGCTCATCCATCCTATAGAAGATGTACTACATCAATTAGATGTATATCATGTTATGCATGTTATGCCAATATGGATCACAACTCTACGCCGTAGGAAATCTAATCCTTGCTCTGATACCACTAAATGTCACACCCTCTTAATTAAAATATTATTTACTCAGAAAGTTATAACTAACACAACATAATCCAATTCAATACATTTCATGTTACGACATAAAAGTGTTAGCTTAAAGCATATCCATATACACCCATACTATCTCAAATAAAAGACTAACTCTTAGTACAAACGTTTCATTTAGCTAACTTATTTGCATAAATATTTCAAAATATGCACGTGCAATGAACTCTCCATTGGCCCACCTGAAACCTCAATTAGATGCAAATGTCGTCTCACTGCAACTCGTTGTATCTTGAAAAAACAAATAACGCAGAGGGGTGAGCCTGCAACTCAATAAGTAAATAGATATATGCATACTAAATATTTACATTTATAAGCATTCCAAGTAACTAATATATAACTCAAGCGATAATCCATTCAACATAAGCAATAATTATAACCAACAGAACAATCCAATGGTCAGTTCAAACCAAACATAATCTCACAATTCCAATCAACATCAAGCTTATAAAAGGATATTCAATCATGCGTGTAATTCACATGTTGGCCCAAATCTCCGCATAGGGAACCAACATATATTATTGGCCCGAATTTCCCTTTAGGCAACCAATAACTCATCCTCACGCCGTTGGCCCGAATTGCCATTTTAGGCAACCAACGACTATCTCAATTCTCATTGAATATCCAAACATAAGCATGATATGATTCTTAAAATCAAAACATGACTCACACCAACAATTCAACCATAATTCACAAGCATATTTACGTCTCAAATCAACACACATTTGCAATTGCAAACAAACGTATATACCAAGTATAACACTATCTATTCACTTACTCAATTCACCGAGTTTCAAACCCGTGAAGTTCCAGGCTTGTCCGTCGTATTCCCTTCTGGTCTATAAGTACCTATTCACATATGTAATCTCAATTCATTCAAAAGGTGTAACTATTTCTTCAATTTACATAAGGAAATAAACTAGTAACCATAACCCCTTTTTCTAGGCAGATTATGTGTAATGACTTCAAATTGGTACTACTCCTAACTCAAACATGCTTTATGCAAAATATTGATATGAGTCCTGTACATTTGAGGATAGCTTCATTTCCAATTTGAAGTACATAAATTGGATAAGCATAAATCAGATTATGCACATTACAACACCATTAGGTTAAACTGTCTAGACACACTATACAACTAAATATTTCTTCCTTATTCACCATCCAAATGACAGGATTAGTCTTTTGTCAAAACTAAACAGTTTTAGTTAACATCTTAAAGAATCCAGAGAAACAATAATGGAATAATTTGGACATGGATAACTTATTGTATCAACTTTACAATTAGTTAAAGATGCAGCTATAGTTCTACAAGTAGGCAGAACATATACCATATCTTCAAAGTGATGCACACATCAATATAAACACAATTTGGCAAAACCCTTCGGTGGAGTTATAGGTATATTAGCCAATAAAACATATCAAAATGAACCAACCCTATTAGATCTCTATACTATGAGATATTCATATTTTGGTAACACCCTATCAGGCTGTATTGGCATACAGAGCAACAACATGGTATGGACTATCAGGCTATCATAACAATTTCAAATAATAAAACCCAAAGAATAACAATTATAGTTTACATAGACTCAATAATCGTTTAATTTGTAGTTGAATAGCGCAACTTATAGCACCAACAACATGAACCGAAATTCGGCCAGAAAAAGAGTTAAAACAGAAAACCTAAAACAACTAATTCAAATGATTCCACATACCTTAATTCTTCAAATTCTTGATTCAACGTTAAAACCTAAATGATTTTAAGTTTAATTAATGGAATAATCTCTGAACATCAGCAATGGATTTCCTCTTCTTCTCTCTTCTTTTTCTAAGTTTAGTTTTGATAAGGATAAAGCTTAAGAAGTGATATTTAACATGTAGTTAGGGTTTATTATGATAGTATACATTTGGTTTCATAGAATCACTTATCAATACTAATATCTCATATAATCCTTGAAATGTTTTATATGGTCAATTCTAACCTCAAATTTAATTTCATTTCGAACCACTCAAATGAACCTAGTTTATCGACGTACTTTCATTCCAATTTAGTTCTGATATATTTGTTGTTCGTTATACTACCGATTATCCATTTTGAATAGTTATAACATTAATCAAAACCCCATCATTTTCAATTAATTAACATCAATCATTACTTTAAATGCTCACGTAAATGAAAATGAACGACGCTTACTCTTGACCATCGAAATGTATGAAATGTATGAGCATCACTATATGCAATTTAAATATGGGTGTTAAAACTCTCCCCACCTTAGAAAATTTCGTCTCAAAATATAAGAACTTACCACCATTATAAAACAGATAAGGGTATTTCCTTCTCATATGTTCTTCCACCTTCCATGTAGCTTCCTTTGGAGAATGACGACTCAATCTTACTTTAACCATCGGTATCTATTTTTTCTTTAATTTCTTTACCTCAACTCCTAGTATTTCTATAGGTTCCTCTGTGTATACCAATTTCTCTGTGAGTTCTACCTCCGGTTCTTGTATCACATGACTAGGATAAGATCTATATATTCGTAACATGGAAACATGAAACACGTCATGAATTTATGATAACTCTCCCGGTAATGCTAGTCGATAAGACAATGGTCCAATTATATCAATGATTTCATACGGTCCAATATATCTTGGACTAAGCTTTCCCTACTTGCCAAATCTCAAAACTCCTTTCCATGGAGATACTTTCAAGCATACTTTCTCACCCACTTCATATTCAATTTCCCTACGATGTCCATCAGTGTAACTCTTTTGCCGATCTTGTGATGCTTTCAAACACTGTTTGACTGTTTGTATCTTATCCATAGTTTCTTAAACTGTTTCAGGACCTTCAAGTTGTCGCATTCCTTCAATATCCCAACACACTGTACTTCGACACTTTCTTCCATATAGTGCTTCATATGGATCCATACTTATACTAGAATGCAAACTATTATTGTAGGCAAATTCCATCAAGGGTAAATGATCATCCCATTTCCCTTTGAACTCTAGTGCACAAGCTCTCAGCATGTCTTCCAAAGTCTGGATGGTTCTCTCTGATTGCCTATCTGTCTGCGGATGAAATGCTGTACTAAAATGTAACTTAGTACCCATAACATTTTGTAAACTATTCCAAAAGTGTGAGGTAAACCGCATATATCTGTCAGATACAATTGAAATGGGCACATGATGCAATCTAACAATCTCAAAAACATCAATGCATCCAATTTATCAAGGGAATCAGTTTGTCAAACGGTAAGAAATGAGCAGATTTAGTGAGTCTATCAACAATAACCCATATAGAATCATGCTATCAGAATGTACGTGGCAACCCAACAACAAAATCCATAGTTATTTTGTCCCATTTCCACTCTGGTATAGCTAAAAGTTTACCTGCAGGTGCCTGATGTTCTGCTTTCACTTGTTTGCATGTTAAGCATTTAGCCACAAATTCTAACACATCTTTCTTCATTGTTGGCCACCAATAAAAAGGCGTCATATTTCTATACATTTTAGTACTTCTAGGATGCATACTATAAGGTGCATTATGAGCTTCTTCTAATATATTCTCCCTCAAGTTTTCCACATTTGAAACACAAACACGACTGCCATTAAACAAAATACCATCATCTCTCAGAACAAATTGGTCATGTTTTCCTTGTTCAACCTTTCTTCTCATCTTTTATAAATAAGGATCTTCAAATTGAGTTTCTTTAATTGTATCTTCAATAGAAGGCTTCACTTGCAAGGTGGCTAATAAGGTATCATCATGTGTGTCCAACCAAGTGTTCATTCCTTGAAGTGCAACTAAATATTCAATATCATAACAGAGCATACATGCCATACGATCCACAACCTTTCGACTCAAAGTATCAGGAACAACATTTGCTTTTCCAGGATGATTATCAATAGTATAGTCATAATCTTTTAGTAACTCATTCCATCTTCTTTGCCTTAAATTCAACTCTTTCTATGTAGGAATATGTTTCAAGCTTTTGTGATCTGTGAAAACTTGAAACGTCTCACCATATAAGTAATGTCTCCATGTCTTTAATGCATTCACAATGGCACCTAGTTCTAGATCATGAGTTGGGTAATTCACTTCATGAGGTCACAGTTGTCTATAAGCATAAGCAATAACCCTCCCATGTTGCATTATTACACATCCAAAGCCTTATTTTGATGCATCGGTGTAAACCACATAACCTCCATTTTTCAGACGGTAAGGAAAGTATTGGTGCTGACGTACGACTTTTTTTTAATTCCTCAAAGCTTTTCTTACATGTGTTAATCCACTTGAAAGTTGCATTCTTTATCAGTAAATTTGTCAACGGTTTTAAAATAACACAAAAGTCTTTCACAAATCTTCTGTAATACCCTGCTAAACCAAGAAAACTTCGAACTTCTGTAATATTCTTTGGTGACTCCCATTCAAGAATAGCTTTAATCTTTGATGGATCTGGTTGTACATCATGTTTTGAAATTATATGCCCCAAAAAGGCTATTTCTACCAACCAGAATTCACATTTACTAAACTTGCCATAAAGCTGTTTATCTTTCAAAACTTATAAGACAATTCTCAAATGTTGTTCATGTTCTTCATGGCTTCGAGAATAGATAAAATATCATCAATAAACCTAATCACAAACTAATCTGAATACTGCTGAACCATTTTGTTCATTAATGATATAAAAGCAGTTGGAGCATTCGTCAATCCAGATGGCATCACAATAAACTCATAATGACCATACCTAGTTCTAAATGCCGTTTTAGGAATGGACTTCTCATCAACTTGAAGTTGCCAATATCCTGACCGCAAATCAATTTCAGAAATTAATGTGGCACCTATCAATTGATCAAGTAAATTATCGATTCTTGGCATTGGATATTTATTCTTCACAGTTATTCTTTTCAATTGCCTATAATCAATGCATAATCGCATACTACCATCTTTCTTTTTCACAAATAACACAGGTGCGCCCCAGGGAGAAATACTAGGCCTGATGAACCCCTTATCAAGTAGTTCTTCTAACTGTTTCTTGAATTCTTTCAATTCTAGTGGAGCCATTCTATGTGGTGCAATAAAAATTGGAGCTGACCCAGGCATAGTTTCAATTTCAAAATCAACCTCCCTATGAGGTGGCAAACCATGCAAATCATCAAGAAACACATCTGGAAAGTCTCTCACTATTGGAAATTCTGAAACCCCCGGACTAACTTTAGTCATGTCTATTACACTAGCCAAATATTCTTGACATCCATCTTTTATCAAATGATATGCAGCAACAGCAGAGATCAAACAATTTGGCACTGCTCGTAAAAAAAATTAGGCATTGCTTTCCTTTTCCCAACAATAATTGTTTTCATTTGCCCTTGAATTTCCATAACCACCTCTTTAGTTTGACAATCAACAATGGCATAATGTTTTGACAACCAATCCATACCCAATATAACATCAAACTCTCTCAAATGAATAACCACCAAATAAGCTTGTAAGGTCATACCATACACAATCATATGGCAAGATTTTATCATAGTACTCTACAATAATAACACCCCCAGCAGGCATAGAAACATATATATCATGTCCCAATGGCTCTAATATGCCATGCACACATAATGCAAACTCATGTGATATGAATGAGCATGTAGATCCAGGATCAATTAACACATGTGCATCACAGTTACAGATAGAAAATGTGCCAATAATCACATCAGGTGCAGTAGGTGCATCTTGCCTCGACACTGCAAATACTCTGGCTCGGGTATGAGGTTTGCCTGTATATCCAGACTGTATAGCTGAAGATGTTCCTCCTCCTCTGTTACCTCTCCCTCTTCCCCGGCCTACACCCACTTGGTGTATATTTTCACCCACACTACTGTGACGCATAGCATGAGAATCTTCAAGTAAACCTCTCTTGAATGGACAATCTCTAACAATATGGCCAGGTTTACGACAATTATAACACACAATAGGGTTTCTTCCCCAACACACCCCTGAATGTACTCTACCACAATTTGCACACACTGGAGTGGATCCTACACTAACTGACCTTGTTGGTTATTGTCTATTATCAAACCCAGTAGATGTATATCCACCTCTGCCAGATGACATTGAGGTTGGCTTACTCGACTGACCTCTTTCCTTTCCTCTATAGCCACTAGTACTTGAACTTGATCCTCTAAAAGAAAAGGAACTAACATGTCTTGAATGAGCATTAAAAGTTCCATTCATTTTCTTCTTTTTAGACTCTATCTCACTCCTTTCAACTAGTATTTCTTCAGCCCTCAGTGCAGTATAAGTAGGAGTCTTAACAGCAATTTTCTCTCAAATATCAAGGTTCAAATCCATTTCAAATTTACTTCATTTCCTTTCCTCAGTAGTTATCTCTTCAGGTGCATACTTTGATATTTGACAAATTGAAGTTCATATTCATCCACTGATAACTCATTCTGCTTCAGTTACATGAATTCAATTTTTTTTTATCACGATATATTGGTGGTATGTACTTCTCACCAAATTCTCTAAGGAAATCATCCTTAGTTAAAGTCAATGGCATATTTCCGCTTCCTGGATTTGTTTCCCACCAATCCAAAGCATCATTCTCAAATAATGATACTGCATATTTCAGCTTCTGCGGAGGAGCGCATTCAATTCTGTCTATAATTCTCTTTGTATTTCTCAACCATTCTTGAGCTTTTTCAGGAACTGTAGTACCTCCAAATGTCTTTGCCTTTTGTTTCCTAACTCTCTCATAGTTTTATCAATTTCTGGTTCCGGTGCTCGATGGTGCAGAGGTGCTGCTATTCTTTGCAACATTTCAATAAACTGTCGCAGCAAGGGATTTTCATCTTGCGGTGGAGCATTATCCTCAGACTGTTCCTGTTCATTAAAAGATACATTTCCAGGACCATGCACAGACTCTACATACATTTCTGGGCCAATGGGATCATCTCCATGCTCATCCATCCAATAGAAGATGTACTACATCAATTAGATGTATATCATGTTATGCATGTTATGCCAATATGCATCACAACTCTACGCCCTAGGGAATCTAATCGCCGCTCTCATACCACTAAATAACACACCCTCTTAATTAAAATATTTTTCACTCATAAAGTTATAACTAACACAACATAATCAAATTCAATATATTTCATGTTACGAAACAAAAGTGTTAGCTAAAAACATATCCATATACATTCATACTATCTCACATGAAAGACTAACTCTTAGTACAAACGTTTCATATATCTAACTTATTTACATAAACACTTCAAAATATGCACGTGCGATTAACTCTCCATTGGCCCACCTGTAACCTCTATCAGATGCAAATGTCGACTCAATGCAACTCTTTGTATCCTGAAAAAAAAATGGAGAGGGCTGAGCCTACAACTCAATAAGTAAATATATATATGCATACTAAATATACACATTTATAAGAATTCCAAGTAAATAATATATAACTCAAGCGATAATCCATTAAACATTAGCAATAATTATAACCTACAAAACAATCCAATGGCCAGTTCAAACCAAACATAATCTTACATAAGGATATTTAGTCATGCGCATAAGTCACACATGTTGGCCCAAATTGCCATATAGGCAACCAACATACGTCATTGGCCCAAATCGCCCTTTAGGCAACCAATAACTCGTTCTCACGTCCTTGGCGCGAATCGCCATTTTAGGCAGCCAACGACTATCTTAATTCTCATTGAATATCCAAACATAAGCATGACATGATTCTCAAAATCAAAACATGACTCACACCAACAATTCAACCATAATTCACGAGCGCATTTACGTCTCAAATCAATACACATATGCAATTGCAAACAAACGTATATACCAATTATAACACTATCTATTCACTGACACAATTCACCAAGTCTCAAACCCGTGAAGTTCGAGGCTTATCCATCTGTAATACCCCAAAATATTTAAGTATTTAATTGGACCATGTGTCCAGTTCTGATTCGCCAGGGTGGCGATATTGGAAATAATTTCTAAGAAATTAAAGGAATTTAATATCATATTCCAATTCTAAAGTTGGAATTTAAATTAAAAGAAAAAATATAAAGAAAAGTCCCGAACTAGAGTTCAGGGACTAAAGTGGTAATTTAACCATATAAGTCCCGAAAAGGGAAATTATTTCGCCAAGGTCCGTGAAATATTTTATAATATATGTGGTAAAAGTTTCGGGTCAGTCGGAGACCTTTTAAAATTTGGACGCGGATGCGTTTTGGACTAAATTGCAATTTTTGAAAAGTTCAAGGACCAAATTGTAAATTAGCCAATTAAGTCTCGGAAATAGCAATTGGAAGATTATTGACGAAAAGTAATAATCTTGTGTTAGTATTATTTATTTGGATATAAATAATACGTAAATAATCGAGTTAAAAGAATAATTTAACCGTTTGGTTAAATTAGAAAGTTCAAAAGAGAAATGGTTTAAGTTAAAGAAATGAAGGATCAAAATGGCTAATTAGCCAATCTATATATAAAAGAAAGTGAAGGAATCAGATGATTCCAGAGAAGAAGAGAAGGAACAGAAGATGAAGGCGAAGGATAAATGACGATCGATTATGATCCGCCGCCGTTTCGCCGCTTCTCGTTCAAATCGAGCGTTCTTTATATCGATTCGTTTGGAATTTGATTCTCTATCAACTACAGGCATCAAACTAAGGTAAAATTGAAGTTTGATTTCGGAAATTGATAGATTAAGGGCTGTTTTAGTTTTAAACGAATCAAACGAACCGTAATCACGTCGTTTTTTACGTTTTTGATGATTATTGAGTTGAATTTTGTGTTATATTGATGTAGAAACATGTCGGAATGAGTTAGGGATGTCGGAAGCATGTCGAGGCATTATTTGGACCTGTTTAGGGGTGTCGCACGACGTGCGACAATGTCTCACGACGTGCGACATAATCTCGCGAAGCGAGCAGACTTGCGATTGGCATAATTTCTTCGTTCGGACTCGGAATTGAGCGATTCTCGTTTCGTTGGAAAGAGGAAAGGATTGTATATCATACGATAGCATCAAACTAATGTAAGAATCAATGTTTGGTTGCTGTAAATAGGATTTAATATCTGCCTAGGGTTAGGGTTTTGTGGAAATGTATTGAACTCACGTAAATTGTTCGTTTTAGGATTGGTTCATGCGTTTTAATAATTTGGACCATAATTACGGAGTTAGGTATGTGTTAGTATGGATTTTAAGTATTTTGAAGCATCGAAAATTGTCTAGAAAAGATGTTTGAGTCGCACCCGAAGGGGCGTGCGACGTGCTGAATTTCAGCACGTCGTGTTGATGCACGACGTGTAGAGCACTGTGCGCGACATGCAAGTGCCCTGCACGACGTGCAAGGTGAAGGGCACGACGTGCCCTTCCCAAAAATGGATGGGCACGACGTTCCCTTCCCAAAAATGGATGGACACGACTTGCCCTACCTCAACCGTGACCTCCGGGGGTCCCCGTGACCGAAAAAATAGCTTCCGATAGCGTGAAATGGACATGGAACTTGACGTTTTGAGCCAGGCTTTTGGAATAAGCATATTGAGCAAGGGTTAATTGATTAGTTGAACACCACTAATGGTATTAAGCAAGTGTAAGAATGGGATTGAAGGTTCTTAAGTTTACAAATCGTAAGGATCGAATTGGGATAACTTAAGTTTATAACTTAGGGTTTAGGCACCGAGTTTACGTTTATAAATTAAACGTACGTGTAACTTGAATAGGTGACTGACGTATCGACGAGCTACCAGGCCGGCGAGCTAGAATCACTACGAGATTGAATGACGCGTGGAACCTACGTGATTGTCTGACGATAATGCAGTTTTGGATAGCGGGTTCAATGAGTTGCATTTACTTTTGTGTATTATTTATAAAAGCTAATTTCTTATATTACGAATACTATTATCAAGTACATCATATTTATATACCTTGCTCGTATAAGACATTGGTATGCTTGATTGATCCGCTTATATGAATGATGTTTATTCATTGTTTTGAATACATAAACCTTGTATGCGGTTCGAATAAACTAACTACCTATTAGGTGTCAATAGGCTGTGTGATCACCAGTAATTGAGTCAGTCTAGCATGTCTAGATTGTCTTTGAGATAAAGAGATGCGCATATAATACGAATGCGATATGAGAGTGAACTCGGTCAGAGTAACCTGAGCCCCACGAGAGTGAACTCGGTTAGAGTAACCTGAGCCCCGTATCTATTGGGTTGGACCCGCCAGTGAGTTGGACTCACACTTTGGAATTAAGAGATTGATCGCGGCTGACGTGGTTGCCTGTAAACACTCCCGGGTCGGACCATTGGATCAAGTTGATTCGATTATATACGTTTAGCAAATCAAATATTAGAGTTTTGACAGAGTCTGTTACTTAGGATTGTTTGTTGTGTGCTTATATCATGTATGGAATTTACATACGTATTAAGCATGTGATGCTATATTCTGATAATACAATTAGTAGGTGTCAATATAAGATTGGTAAATTGAAGGTATTAAGCATGTGATGCTATATTCTGATATTTCCCAAATACTGACCCTCACTCTGATGTTTGCAGGTAGTCGGAGTCGGATCAGACAAACCATCTCTATTGTGCCAAATGTCATTGGACTTGCACAAGTATGAGTTTCTAGAGCTGTAGTAGTCAGTAGGTGTCAATATAAGATTGGTAAATTGAATTTAAATAATTAGTTTTGAATGTAAACTCTAATATAATACTTTAATATCTATAATTGTATTACTTACGAGAGTTTTTCTGAAAATGTTTTCTATATAATATTATACTTTTAAATGCAAAAAAAATTATTAGTGGTTTAGGCATGCTACGGGTTTCGGAGCTACCACTCTCATTCCCTAGCGCCGGTCTCGGCTCAATAAATTGGGTCGTGACAATTGTGGTATCAGAGCATTTGGTCCACTTACCTCTGCTAAGGTGCGTTTGTCGGTTAAGTAACTTAGGAACTACTGCAGCTATAGTGTGAAGTTTGTCTGATCCAAGTCGTTTGTATGACTTGTTTTGTGAAAAGTATGACAGATTGATTTGTGAAATACTTATTTGTTTCTTGTGACACGTATATACGAGGTACATACGTATATGTTGTTTCGATGAGACATGCATACATGATATGCTTTTTGAGATGAAGCTTCTAGGAGAGGTATTGCCTCCTATGAATAGAATATAATCAAATATTATTGTGATTTGATGATAAATATATGTGTGTGTTTAGCATCGGATAACGCGAGAAATGTTATTGGACTCAATCGATCAAAATTTCAGAAAGAAGTATGAAGTTATAGAAGTGGGAGAACTGGCCGAGGACAGAGTTTTAAGGTCTAGAGAATTTATAAAACCTAAAAGTTTATAACTTGTTGAAGTTATTTGTTTAACGATTCTAAAAGAATAATTGTGCCTGCATTAATAGGACATGCATCATATGCATTATGTTCAGACGAAGAGGTGAGATGTGGCAACTCTTTGGGGATGAGAGATTTTATCACCCTAGTGCACAATTTTGCTAAGATCTAAATGAAATTTTCAAATTAGTCGTTTGATTTGAAAGAGTTTTCAAGAAGTTTGGTTTTTATGTAAGTATACCTAGACCAGAACTCTGTGACGGAAGTGAAGTGCTCGCGAGCAAGCTGCGATCAAGGCCACGAAAAGATCGAATACGTATAATTGCGAGAATATAGAAGTTATACTTCTAAGATGTGAACTTAGCCTTGATTAAGTAGACTAATAAACGACTAGATAGTAGATATGTTCGGATAGTAAAGCATATCCGATTAACAACGTATAGAACATGTATGTTATGTTTTGATACTCTTGATGTTTGATTAAGTCCATGTGAGCGGAATGCTCGCAAGACTTAAGTTACGATACGTAATCAAGGAAATCTAGGGGACACTGATTTTCTTGAATCTGGTCAAGATAGATGCTTATATCTACGATAGTAATATGCGTGTAACATATACAACGCGAGTATATGTTTTGATAATTTGCTAAGTCTACGATGAGTTAGAACACTCAGAAGACTTGCAATAAGAGACGTAATCATAGAAGGCCGAAAGGAAGGAGATGTACCTAAAGTCCAACATACATGGACAACGATTAGTCGTGATGATTAGTAGGTATTGTATTTTAAGGAATTTATCAGTATTCCTTTATATAATCGCTATACTATGAACAAAGAACTGCACAAACGCGTGCTGTTGCACAGCAAGTATATGAGGCGCGAGAAGAAGATCGAGGTAACAAAAGTGAATGCAACCTAGTCCAACTGGACAGTAGAGGCTAGAAACGAGATGAAGGTTAATGGGAACATAGCAAGATAAAGTGGGAATATACAGGCATCGGGAGTGCCGCAGTAATCCAACGTCGTTATGAATTAGTTAGCTGTAAAAGCAACTGATATAAGGAATTGTGTACCAATAATAGGACGATGGATATAAAGACAGTATTGACGTGAAGAAAGGAACACCTATAGAGGTTGATAGTGGTACACATAAGTTTAGATTAAAAGAGTTTGATGGATCAAGCGGTATGCTAGATCCTTTAGGAGAAGTAAAGTGAGATGCTCGTACACATCGAGCGAATGAAGAATAAACAGTAATGACGATCAAGATGTCGATGAAAGGTTCAACCTATGATCTGTTTCGACAAGCAATTGGAGCAGTTATAGAACAAATAATACGAACTAAGTTTGTGACCCGACTTGCGGAATTCTTTCTACCATTAGCTCCGATTAAGGATAATCAGAAAGATCAAAGTAATGAGATCGAGAGATATGATGTAAATGAATGATTGAAGTATACAATAGAAAAGAGCGAGAGATAAGCAACAAGAACTGTAATCGGTGGATTAAGGGTTAAAACTTCCACCTCTAGGTTTCGATTATGAAGCGGAATAGTAGGTTATGAAAGGTACAAATGTAATGGATGCTTGTCAAGTGCTAAACCTTGAACTTCAAATTAGACCAAACAAAGAGTAAAGTGCATAATATGATTGATACAGAAGATGGATTATGATCCTTAAAGGATTAAGATGTGTTAGACACGATCAAACTTGTTTGAGATATTCCCATATGAAGATCCTCATGAAGAGGACTTCGAGAAAGAAAAGTTATCAGACGAGTCCGATGTCGAGGAGTACCGGAGTAAGCATTTCTGGTCCAGTGTGCGTAAATATTGCAATCTGAGGGAGGATGCAGAGATAGCCAACGATCAGGCACAAGTGGCACTAAATCAAGTTAGGAGGCAAATACGCTCCTTTTCACAAGGAATGCTACCAGTGAGATTATATTCCACTGAGTTTCTGCGTATGGTCGAGGGAATGCCAAAGGTACATGACGTGTATGATAAAGTGTAAGGATGCAAAGTAGATTATGGATAATAAGAAATCGGTTAAAGTAATCAGAGTTAAGAAAAGTATGGATAACCCGCGTATGACGCAAGGACCTCGATAAGAATGATCGAGGAAAAGAAAAAGAGAAAAGTCATGTGGAAGGTTGACAAGGAGATTAGAGAAATTGAACTCTATGTATTCGTGTACAAATAGAAACAAAGAAGGATAAAGAGGACAGAGACATAGGATCAAAATCACTGACAGCTAAGATGTCAGCAAAGGTACAACAGTACAGTATGTAAGTAATCGAGAGCGCACTACGTCGATATTTCAGGCAAAGGAAACTACGACCTATTATTTAATTGGTAATCGACGTAAAAGCACTAAAACAAGAAATATCAAAAATATGAGAAATGATAGAGATTATATGTCACGACCCAAAATATTGAGCCGCAACCAGCGCTAGGGAACAAGAGTGGTAGCTCCGGAACCCGTAGCAAGCCTCAAACCACTATTAATTTTTCGCAAATAATAAACAAATAACATTAAACAATAGAAGAAAATATACATAACATATATACACAACATTTACACTAACTGTTCTGTTAACCTCGCGGGCTCTAGTTACCGTACCATGTACGAACTGGCCTCGCGGTACTATATACAAAAGTTAGTGTAATAAAACATATCACCGGCATCTGGGGCCGTGAACAAAACATACTACATGCAGCCTATCAAAAACATATAAACAAGACAACAAGTAATATATACAATCAAAATGTACTACTGTCTAGGCTACGACTCTGTCAACGCGGGACCACTACTGCAACATTCACAGAAGTCAGAAACTATACATACACAGCTGACTTCTGGCCTTCAAAATTGGCTTCTAGTTAAGTCCGCATACTAAACATCTGAAAGACGTCAAAGGTGAGGGGTCAATAATTGGGAAAATACTGCGTGAGTTTGCATTTACTAACGATATTATTACAAAAACATAGCATCACAATTCAAAGAAACAATAATATAAAAGTAAAACATATAAACATGTATTTGATCCGTACGAAACTAATATCCTAGCATGCGACACAATTCTCGAATAATCAAATCATACTAATACAGATAGTCCGACCCGGGAGTGCTCACACTCTACCTCGTCGATCGCGACCTATCTCTTAATCGCAAAGTGTGAATCCAACTCACTAGATACGGGGACTCCAGACTACACCGTAGCCGAGTGCTCACTCGTATCGAATTCATTATCCAACTTCGTAATTCATATTTATATTCGTATTGATATCGTGCACGTATATATATCAAATCATTTCTCAAATGCAAACACACTAGACTGACTCAATACGAGTGACCACACAACCTATTGACACCCAATAGGTAGCTAGTTTCTTCGGATCGCATACTAGTTCCCGTATATTAGCTTGATAGAAACATATAACATTTAATCAAATCATATATTATGCGATGCATATAAACAGTATACATATCTATATAAAATAACTTTAATATATATATATAATACACAAAAGTAAAGTGCAACTCACTGCGACCGCTATCCACTCTATAATATAGTCTATGTGGTGGTATGCTCGTACTAGTCCTCGTCTAATGCCCTGTCTGCTCCCTCGTATGTCTGATACATATAGTTTACGTTTAATAATTAGATATTAATCTCGTATTTTTGTACGTATATTACTTTAAATTCTAGGGTTATATTTCATTCTAAATGTAATTCGTGATCTCGATATTCCTTTATCGCATTCACGATATATCGAACCATGGTTCTCGTATTCAAGAAAAGTATACTATCTTTAGCGTTTTCCATTATCGTTGCCCACGGAAAACGTCGAGCTAAAACTTCACTTTTTAAAATTGTCGAGGTCCTTAATCAAATATTAGGGTCTAATATTGAAAATATTGAAATCCGATCTAATTAGGGCTAAAGGCCCATTTTTGGTCCTCCGGACCCACTGTGCGGGCGTGCAAAGGCACTGTGCGTCCGCACAGTGCAGTGTGCGTCCGCACACTATAGGTGTGCGTTCGCACACCGTGTGCAATTTCGCACACAGCCCCGGAAAACCTATTTTCCAGGCGTTTCGCCGCACCCCGACACTTCCGACACCTTCAAAATGTTATTTCCAACAAAACATGTATTCTCGTTTTTACCAAAACGCTAAAACGAGTCCAAAAAAAACGCTAAATTAACATTGATATTCCATTTTTTATTAAAACAGCCCCTATTATTCGATTTTTAACCAATTTCTTGAAGATTTACCTTGAAACAAAGCTTAGGATCGATAGAGGATTCGATTCTGAAGAAATCGCCACGAAACTCACTCGATTCCGACGTCGAACGGAGAAACGGCGGCGAAACGACGGTATTGATCGATATTCTCTCGCTCTCTCTGGATCCTTCTTCTTCATCATCTGATTTAATTTTCCTTTCTTATATAACTTGGTAAAAATGCCACTTAGGTACTTGTTCTTTTTGTTTATTCTCATTATTCTTTAGACTTTTCTTTTATTCGATTTAGTCCATAGCTAAATCAATTAGCATTTTAATTATGACTTATATGTATTATTTATATCCAATAAATAATACAAAACTCGATATTAATACTTTCTTGTCAAAACCTACAAATTTCCACTTTCGACACAAAGTGGCTAAGTTACCACATTGGTCCGTGTACTTTATTTTGGGCTTTTCTTGACATTTTTCCTTTTAATTCCAATTCTGTCTTTAGAGTTGAAATATATTATTAAATTCTTTTCTATTATCTTTTCCAAAATCAAATTTCGCCACTCTGGCGAATCCAAACTGGACACGTGTCCCAAATGAATAATTAAATCTTTTGAGGTATTACATTCTCCCCCCCTTATAAAAATTCGTCCTCGAATTTTCAAAAAACTAATTGAAACCTTATAATTGTTCTTATATTTCCCTTGATGACTATTAATATGTATTAGTCGTATATTTTCTTGTATTTTAACTTTTTGATTTCTTCTTATAGCTGTGACCTCATACTTATCCTTAATCGATTATCTATCTTGTTCATAGTAGCCTCTTGTCGTTGTATGACTTAGAATCTTCTTATTGTTATTCTTGTTCATCTGTTGGCTTCAAACGTATCTTTGATATCTTAATCCTTGCGTCATTACCACATGGTTGTCACTAATCATTGTCTAATGTTCTCTCGATCCATCATTCCCTTCTTAGTAGTCATCGAGTTGCTACTCGTCTCTTTTATACGGGAATAGTCACGACGTGTCGACTACATCCTTAATGACGTACTTACCCTATTCATACTTCTATAAGTATTTTCTCTTGTAATCACAATCTACGGTGTATAGTCTTTATTATCATCTGTCGTTGTCACTTTTCTTCCTTAACTGGTTATCGTCGTTTCTTACTCCTTTCTATCATTATCTGACATTTCATTCCTCATCAACCAATCTCTTTCAACTTGAACCATGTCTAACACATTCACTGTCTCTTAACATAGCTAAGCCTGATACATCCTTTACTATCTTCAATTTCTCCTTCCTTTGCTTCTTTAAGCTATCGTGAACTTCACGTCGTTTTGTTGGTCCTGATTCTTCACTCATTTACCATTGTCTTAAACGTCTTATTTCACGTTACTTTTGATCATATGGCTTGTATAGTTGTTCTTGTTTACTAATACTACTCGTATTCTTATCCTCTTCACTTCCACCTAGTTGCTCCTTTGAGGTTCGCCTCAAATCTCTTATTGACATTTCAGTCAACGATGTTCTTTCTTTACGTCATTTTAATCTTTGACTGGTCCGACAGATCTTTAATATCTTATCTACTTTTGAACTTAAATTATCCTAAATCCGACCATCTTATAGGTTTCCATCACTTTCTTTGTCATGGTTCTGTCTTACTACATAAATAATTTTCTACGTTTTAAACGTTTGTTTTAAATCGCTAAAAAGGTGAAACGTTAGGATTTGTTCTGTATCATTGCAAATGTTTGGCTTAAATTGCTAAAAAGCGGAAACGTTGGGATTTGTTTCGTAACGTTTTAAACGTTTGGCTTAAAATCGCTAAAAAGGTTTAGAATTTGTTTTGAAACGTTTTAAACATTTGGCTTAAATCGCTATAAAGGATTAGAATTTTTTTCGAAACGTTTTAAACGTTTGGCTTAAATCGCTATAAAGGTTTTGGATTTTGTCACGACCCAATTTCATGAATCGTGACCGGCGCTAGGGTATGGGTATGGTTGTACTGAAACCCGTAGCTAGCTTGCTGATAACCATACAAACAAATAAACCTGCAAGAAAACCATTGCTCGGGGGCAACCGAGACTATAACCTACATCTAACAATTTATATAAACAATTAAATAATAAAATGCTCGGCACTAATCCGAGACTCCAACAACATGCCTTATATATAATAGGTCTGAATCCAAAGTAATGCATGTCAACATAAGCTTAAATAACAGTCAGACCGTTCTGATATCAATAGTCTAAAATAATAAAGACATAATTATCACTACTGCGGTCTAAGAGTTTTAAAAGAATGACTATCTTTATTTAAAACCAAAAGTAGATCTCCATAGAAAAATGAAAGCTGGAGATCAATTAGACGCGCTCAAAATCATAAACCTGGAAAAATTGGGAAAACAACGGGTTCGGATATACTGAGATGAGTTCATAGAACTATTTACATTTATTAAGTGAAAACCTTTAAAACCTCAAAAACTTCTTTTACTAATATAATTAACATTATGGAAATACTGTATTGAAATGATCCCAGCGTAAGTGCGACGTATCACACTGAATCCCAGAGTGGACGGGAACAAATCCTCGTCAATTCCCAGCGTAAGCAAGACATTGGTCTGCTGATCCCAGAGTACTTACTGGTGCACACAGTCTCGATACAAGCCTATCGAGTAGCTCGTTTCAATCCAGATCCATAATGGCTTAAAACAGTTCGCAAATATTTATATATATATATGAAAATACACAATTTACTTAATAAAACGGTAAATAGCGATATAAACTCACTACTTGCTAATCCACGTGATAACCTAGCAAGCAACCTAAACCTGCTCTGACTCCAAAGCACGAACATTCGACGGGTCTAGAAACAAAGCATAAGTTAAAAACAATTCATCCCTAACTCTAAGAATACTAGACAACACATAGGACTAGTATCTCAACTACAAGCCAAAGAACAATATCTGAAACACATGTAATCCCAAAGCCAAAGTACAGATACATCCAACCAATTCAATAACCAGTTAAGCTTAGATGAGTTATCGTTTAAAAACAATCCATAGTAATATTAATTTAGATAACACCTTTTAAAATCAAAAGAAATCCCTGAGTAGTGTGTTGGCCGTACATCAACTTTATGCTGAACACAACATGTTGGGCGGCCCAAGTCTAACCCGACCCAACTTAAACCAGAGTAATATCCAAAGTTAAATCCTTAAATTAAAACCAACGTATTTGAAAACATAGAACTCATTATAAGCTTAACCCTACTAATACAAAAACCATAAGCAACAATAACATGCCAACAAATTATCAACACTTGACAATTTTCACCCGGAGTTCATACCTCTCAATTAAAACACCTTGAATGTAGTTTACCATGATTTCAGTCTCTTTTAAACAACTAAAATCAGATATGAAAATAGAGAAATTAACTTAACCATTTACATGGCACAATTTGTCAATCTTAAATACAAACAACACGGAACATTATCAATGATCTTTAAACAATACCAACATGTTTTAAACGTCCAAAACTACCTATAATACACTTATGGGCAGAAACTAACATCATATGAATCAACCAAAGTGTGTTCATGCAATATGGACCAAAAATCAACCTTAAATCCTACCCATCAAACCAAACAAGCAAGAATTGATTTCATCACTTAACATCAGCCCGAAACAAAGATTTACAGCCGTAGGACACTATCTCAAAACAGCGAATAATCATAACAAGATCAACCAAAAAGTATAGTATACAACCTAGGAATCGATCTTGAGAAACCCATGTAAGAAATATAAAATTACAGCCCTAGGTCATGCAAACTCAGTCACTAAATACACCCAAACAGTGGCAATCATCATCCCCAACGATTTTATGAAACACATAAATCAAATTACAATTTATCAATTGGTAAAACTTGCATAAGCAAGTACATGATCGTAAAGCATCAAACCAAACACTGAACTTCAGAATCGGCATACTCAAAACAGTAAACAATAACTATAATTATCAACAAACAAGAGTAATGCTTAAACGAACGAATCGCTATGTACCAAGAATGTATGAAACATGATTTAACACCCTAAGGAAAAGGGATGAATTAACCAGCAAAATAAGAGGTACGTAACAGCCCTACAATGATCCTGGAACAAGAAAAGAATGAGTTACCAAAGACCAAATGGGAATCGAATGAGAGCGGATGAACGGAGAGAGTATCTTACCGAAAACCAACGATTTGAGAAGGATTTGATGGAAAACGAATTAAATCATAGAGTTTAATAGTATTTAGGTCGGCTAGGGTTTAATATGAGTGTAGGTAATGTTTATATAAGAAAAAAAGGTTTATTTATAGGCCGCGAAATGAAAAAAACACGACAGGCGCGATGCGAGGCGCGATGGCCCATCGCGCCTGCCGTCGCGCCTTCACAAAAGGCAAAAAAGGCCTGGGGCGCGTTGCAAGGCACGATGGCCCAACGCGCCCTCCAACGCGCATCAACTTTTGATCCAACTGTCAACTTTGTTTCTAGCACAACATATCCAAAAATGAGCTCGATCCAACGGTTAAATTGAGAGATATGGATGTTTTATCAAAACATGTCAGATTCAGAAGGCACACGAACACAACATCGATTATAATCCGGATACATATCAAAACGCTATCGAAAACCTACACGACACATTCGACACATACAAGATACAACTCAAACTCCAATTAAAGTGTCACACTTGCTAAGTCCACTGTTAACAATCCGAAACCAAGTCGGAAACACAAAGAAACCATGACGGAGAAACACGGGATATTACAATCTCCCCAACTTATATAAAATTCGTCCTCGAATTTAACACAACACAACCCACGTACAATATATCATGAAAACTATATGTCGTCCGAACAAAAACGCACATAGCCAACGTAAAGACACATAAACAAGACACCCCAAGTAATCAAGCAAAGCAATTTTTATCAATTCTGCATAATGAACTCTGTCTCCCAAGTAACCAACCCAAACTGTAACCATAGGAATTCCGTGCTTAACGACCTAAGTACATGCTCAAGCAAAACTCAACAGGTTGTTCCTCGAAAGATAACCAAAAACCATCACTTTCATAAACCGGACAATCTTAAAAGACCATGAAAGCCTTAATACTAACCTCCACTTAACATAAAACGATAACGCCCCTTTTTAGGCGAAATCAAAAGAAGGAATATAAACTCTCCGACATAAAGTTCGACTGAAATACTTAGGATAATCATAAACGATCCTCGAATACTTTTCAATGATAACTCTAATCACGATTTCCACCCAGAGAAGGTCAACACAAGACGAACACAACAAAAACATATGGGGTATTACATTCTTCCCAACCAATGAAAAATTCGACCTCGAATTTTAAAACAACGAAATTGAGCACGACCGCATATAAACGCACCAAAGTAAATCACATAACATATACCCAATGTACTAACATAGCACCAAATATATGAAGCAACGCTAAACCCAATGTAACCAAGAATGAAAGATAACGATCACATAACAGACTTCGTCCCCTAAGTATACTCCCCAACTATATCCAAAAATAAAATAAAATAATTGAAACCATACGCATACCTCCACTCATCAATATATGCACTTGCGTAACCACAACTCGACAATTTGTAACTCGAATGATAACTCAAATCACCCCTTACATAAAACAACAACTCAAATATTCATACTACGCAGGCGCACAATTTAAAACTTTACAGTTCAGTGCTCCAAACTATCATTTTATTAAACAAATATAAACTTTCAAGATTATACAACTATAAACATTAAACATCTCACAAGGGAGTTTACCAAAAGTCGCTCGAGTTCCAACAGCTATCATAACAACTTTAACAAGGTGCAAGGACAAGCCCGAAACTCAAATCGTAATTCTTATATAATTCAAAAATCTAACTCTTCAAATGGAAACCTTGAATCTCCATTAATAATATCATGCAACCCCCGCCACCTACATATCATCTCTACACTTATCATCTCATATCGAAGCATATAAATAACTCGTTACATCAAACGAACGATCTAGTCCATAATCAACTAGATAAAGTTCTTGCCAAATTATATATTAGCCAACTTAAACATCAAGAGAATCGAGCTGTACACACGACAAGGACTAAGCTCGACAAGACCATCAACCTTAACGAATCCATAAACACGTACGCACATACTGACATTCCAAGAGATATATCACTTTAACTAATGATAACTAAATCTCCAAGATACATACAAATCGACTCATTCATAACGATTCTTCCACTCATACCATAAGAAAGCACATAGCCCGAAGTTACCCAAGGTAATTTACCACCCACTTACATCCTAACTATATTTCATAGACTTAAATTTATTCCACACACAAATGGTTCAATTTCTGAATAAAGCAATATCCAAACTTTAACAATTAAACCCTCAATCAACAGTATCGACCAACCAACTTTGTTGTCAAAACTCACCAATCACGATTTTCGAATCAGCTAATTCATAAATCCGAACCGAACTCAAATGCATAAAATCATCTGACCAAATGTAATTGTAACCTTATATTTAAGAGATCACCTAGATCAAATTCACTAGTACTCGGGTCATTGGTTATGCTCAAGTCAAACTTATAGGACAACAAAATTTTCAAAACACAAAATATTATATTAATATTTTCCAATTATCTTGTATAGACGATAACATCTTACACCTCTCTTTATATACAAAAACCAAAATGCCTTTACCGTTCGAAAACCTCTAGTTTTGAAAACACATTAAAATTTTCAAAACAATCGTATCTGAATTCACAGTTACACCTTACTTTCAAATAAGTTTGCAAATCTATAAAACAGTTCAACTAGAAAACTAATTATTATCTTAAATTAAAACTTGATAAAATTTATCCTTTGTCAAAATGGGAAAATAAATTTACATTGAAAATATCCTCATTCGCTCAATACTCTATATGGGTATTACCAAAATATTTAAACAAAATTGAACATGTGAAAATCAAACTTCCTTTAAAATCACAATATATACACACACTTGGAGCATAACCAAATTCCTTAATCCAACAACCCTCAAATCATAAATTGGAAGCTACCTCAAAATCATATCATACTTATAACAACGATAACTATAGTGCAATCTTATATTCATTACTAATTCCTATGAAACAAAGTTATTCAAATAACATAAAGCTCATCATTGAAACACAATCGTCCTTAATTCATCACTGTCATCACAGAGTATTTGTCTAGCTACCTTTCGGGAAAAAAAATTCAAAACCATTTAAAATTCATCAACTTTATAAATACATTTATCCCAAGGTGACTAGCGAGTTCGTTTTAAAATATATGTCTCAAAAAAACTTTATTGCCAAAAAAAAACCATTTTACATAATTGTGCATCAGGGTGATGACACCTCTCATCCCCAAAGAGTTGCATCCAACTCTAACCATTTCAATGCACGTGATGCATGTACTATTATGCATATATCAATTTCTTAATTTCTCTTTTATTTAGTGAACATACTCAGTGCTCAATGCAATTTCCTAATCGTGACATACAAAAATGCATGTTCATGATATGTCTGGGGACAATTATGTGATAAAAACATATCAAATACGTTAACAAATTAACATTTGAAATCAATTTCTCGATAAAACATTTGCTAGACATTACCCTATGTGAGATGTGCACTCGATAGCCTCAAAATATTTCTCAAACTCAATACTTGCAATCCACCAAATCATATGATACTAACATAACAATTCAAACCGATAACTACTATAAAATCTCTTATGCTACAATAAACTCCAACTAAGATTAAACTTAACTCAAGGAAAAACAATACATCACATACGTTTCTACAAAACAAACCACTAGTTCCCGCATTGCATCATCCAATCTTGATGACAACACCGGTGCATCAATACACCAATCTATCTCTTCGAATAAGAATTTCCAACCTCCTTGTTCAGGATAATCAAAAACCACCAAGGAAACATTTTCTTCATCTTACTCATATCAAAACCCTAAGACTTCGATTCACAAAACAACACACTAAACTCAACGTAACCCGAAACTGAAACTAAAGCAATACAGGGTCTAAACAAAGGTCCTACTCACAATTAAAAACCAACATCAAGGTTAAGCCAAAGCAACACCTGCTAGAAACGACCTCATGTGCTATCCGCACAATGAGACAAATAAGATAAAACAACTAATATAGAAAACTTAGCCAATATACGAGGCATACTAACACGAAACAACTCAAAAAAGATGTGATTTCCACCTAACCATAAATCACCCAAGCATGCCTTAACCCGTATTTAACCCAAACATCTTGGATAAGTTTCGCAACGTTTAAAACGTTTAAGTTAAATCGCTAAAACGGTGAAACGTTTGGATTTGTTTCGTGACGCTTTGAACGTTCGGATTGGTTTCGTAACGTTTTAAACGTTTAGCTAATATCGCTAAAAAAGTGGAACGATTTGATTTGTTTCATTACGTTTTAAACGTTTAGATTGGTTTGGTAACGTTTTAAACGTTTGGCATAAATCGCTAAAAATGTGAAACGTTTAGCTTAAATCTCTAAAAAGGTGAAACATTTTGATTTGTTTCGTAATGTTTGTAAACGTTTGGCTTAAATCCCTAAAAAGGCGAAACATTTGAATTTGTTTCACAGCGTTTGTAAACGTTTAGTTTAAATCGCTAAAAAGGTGAAACGTTAGGATTTATTTCGTAACGTTTTAAAAGTTTTGCTTAAATCGCTAAAAAGGTGAAACATTAGGATTTATTTCTTAACGTTTTAAACGTTTGGATTGGTTTCGTAACATTTCAAACGTTTGGCTTAAATCGCTAAAAAGGTGAAACGTTTTGATTTGTTTCGTAATGTTTGTAAACGTTTGGTTTAAATCCCTAAAAAGGTGAAACGTTTTGATTTATTTCGTAACGTTTTAAAAGTTTGGCTCAAATCGCTAAAAAGATGAAACGTTAGAGTTTGTTTCGTAACGTTTAAAATATGTGGATTGGTTTCCTAATGTTTTAAACATTTGGCTTAAACCGCTAAAAGGTGAAACATTTGGATTTGTTTCGTAATGTTAATAAACGTTTGGCTTAAATAGCTAAAAAGGTGAAACTTTTGGATTTGTTTCATAACGTTTTAAACGTTTGGATTGGTCTCGTAATGTTTGAAACGTTTGGCTTAAATTGCTAAAAAGGTGAAACGTTTGGATTTGTTTCGTAACGTTTGTAAACGTTTGTCTTAAATCGCTAAAAGGGTGAAACGTTTAGATTTGTTAAGTAACGTTTTAAACGTTTGGATTGATTTCTTAATGATTTAAACGTTTTGCTTAAATCACAAAAAAGGTGAAAATTTTGGATTTGTTTCGTAACGTTTGTAAACGTTTCGCTAAATTCGCTAATAAAGGGAAACGTTTGCACTTATTTTGTAACGTTTTAAACGCTTGGCTTAAATCTCTAAAAAGGTGAAATGTTTTGATTTGTTTTGTATCGTTTGTAAATGTTTTGCTTAAATAGCTAAAAAGGTGAATCCTTTGGATTCGTTTCATAACGTTTTAAACGTTTTGATTGGTTTCGCGACGTTTTAAACGTTTGGCTTAAATCGCTAAAAAGATGAAACATTTTCATTTGTTTCGTAACGTTTGTAAACGTTTGGTTTAAATCGCTAAAAGGGTGAAACATTTGGATTTTTTTCGTAACGTTTGGATTGGTTTCGGAACGTTTTAAACGTTTGGCTTAAATCGCTAAATACGTGAAAAGTTTGGATTTGTTTTGTAACGTTTGTAAACGTTTGTCTTAATTCCCTAAAAAGTGAAACATTTGGATTTGTTTAACATTTTAAACGCTTGAATTGGTTTCGTAACGTTTGAAATGTTTGGCTTATATCTCTAAACGGTGAAACGTTTGGATTTGCTTCATAACGTTTGTATAAGTTTGGCTTATATAGCTAAAAAGGGAAAACATTTGTATACGTTTGGCTTAAATTTCTAAGAAGGCGAAATTTTTGGATTTTTTTCGTAACGTTTTAAAAGTTTGGATTGGTTTCGTGACGTTTTAAACGTTTGGATTAAATCGTTAAAAAGGTGAAACGTTTGGATTTGTTTCGTAACGTTTGTAAACGTTTAGCTTAAATCGCTTATAAGGAGAAACATTTGGATTTGTTTCGTGAATTTTTAAATGTTTGGATTGGTTACGTAACGTTTTAAACGTTTGCCATAAATCGCTAAAAAATTGAAACATTTGGATTTATTTCGTAACATTTTAAACGTTTGGATTGGTTTCGTAACGTTCTAAATGTTTGGCTTAAATCGTTAAAAAGGTGAAACATTAGGATTTGATTCGTAACATTTTAAATGTTTGGAATTTGTTTCGAAACGTTTTAAACGTTTGTATGAAATCGCTAAAAAGGTGAAACGTTAGGATTTGTTTCGTAGCGTTTGAACATTTGTCTTAAATTGCTAAAAAGATGAAACGTTAGGATTTGTTTCGTAGCGTTTTAAAAGTTTGTCTTGAAGCTAAAATGGTGAAACGTTAGGATTTGTTTCATAATTTTTTAAACGTTTGCATTGGTTTCGTAACGTTTCGTTGGGCTTAAATCACTAAATAGGTGAAACGTTTTGATTTTTTTCGTAATGTTTCTAAACGCTTAGGTTAAATAGATAAAACTTTGAAACTTTTGTATTTGTTTCGTAACGTTTGAAACGTTTGGATTAGTTTCATAATGTTTTAAACGTTTGACATAAATCTCAAAATAGGTGAAATGTTTGAATTCGTTCGTAACGTTTGTAAACGTTTTGCTTAAATAGCTAAAAAGGTGAAACATTTGGATTTGTTTCGTAACGTTTTAAACGTTTGGATTGGTTTCGTAACGTTTTAAACGATTGGCTTAAATCGCTAAAAAGTTGAATTGTTTGGATTTGTTTTGTAACGTTTGTAAATGTTTGGCTTAAATTTCTAAAAAGGTGAAACATTTGGATTTGTATCGTAACGTTTTAAAAATTTTGATTGGTTTCGTTATGTTTTAAATGTTTGGCTTAAATTGCTTAAAAGGTGAAACATTTGGATTTGTCTCGTAACGTTTGTAAAAGTTAGGCTTATATCTTTAAAAAGGAGAACCGTTTGGATTTGTTTCGTAACGTTTTAAACGTTTAGATTGGTTTCGTAACGTTTTAAACATTTGGCTTAAATTGCTAAAATGGTGAAATTTTTGGATTTGTTTTGTAACGTTTTAAACATTTGCCTTAAATTTCTGAAAAGGAGAAACGTTTGAATTGGTTTCATAACGTTATAAACGTTTGGATTGGTTTCGTAATGTTTTAAAGTTTTGGCTCAAATCGCTAAAAAGGGGAAACGTTTGGATTTGTTTCGTAATGTTTTAAACATTTGGCTTAAATCGCTAAAAAGGTGAAACATTAGAATTTATTTCGTAATGTTTTAACTGTTTGGCTTAAATTTCTAAAAGGGAGAAATGTTAGGATTTGATTCGGAACGTTTTAAAACTTTGCAATGGTTTCATAACATTTTAAACGTTTAGCTTGAATCGCTAAAGAGGTGAAACGTTTGGATTTGTTTCGTAAAGTTTTTAAACATGTGGCTTAAATCGCTAAACAAGTGAAACGTTTAGATTTATTTCGTAACGTTTTTAACGTTTGGATTGGTTTTTTAACGTTTTAAACGTTTTGCTTAAATCGTTAAAAATGTGAAACGTTTGGATTTTCTGCGTAAAGTTTGTAAACGTTTGGCTTAAATCGATCAAAAGATGAAACGTTTGGATTTGTTTTTTAACGTTTTAAATGATTGAATTGGTTTCGTATGTTTGAAACGTTTGGCTTAAATAGATAAAAAGGTGAAACGTTTGGATTTGTTTTGTAAAATTTCTAAGCATTTGGCTTAAATCGCTAAAAGGGTGAAACATTTGGATTTATTACGTTACGTTTGTATACGTTTGGCTTAAATCGCTAAAAAGGAGAAACATTTGGATAGGTTTCGTAACGTTTTGAATGTTTGGTTTAAATCACTAAAAAGGAGAAACAATTGGATTTGTTTCGTAACTTTTGAAACGTTTGGCTTAAATCGCTAAAAAGGACGAGCAGCAGAAGGTGTTCGACGATTTAAAGGAGTACTTGGCCAAACTTCCGGTCATGACCCCTCTAAAGCCGAATAAGCCACTGTTGCTTTATTTATCGGATGCACATGAATCCCTGGGGTGTATGCTTGCCCAAGAGGATAACGGGGTCGAAAGAGCGGTCTACTATCTGAACCGTGGGCTGATCGATACGGAGATTTGCTATACCGACATAGAAAAGATGTGTATGTGTATGTACTTCACGTGCTGCAAGCTACGGTATTACATGTTGCCAGTAGTAGTGTACGTATTATCCCAGACTGATATCATTAAGTATATTCAGTCAAAACCATACTTAAGAAATCAGATTGGAAAGTGGGCGATCGTTAGGTCCGAGTTTACGTTGGTATACGATCCTCAGAGAGCAGTAAAAGGAAAAGTGTTGGCCGATTTCCTGGCCGATCATCCTGGTATCACCCTTAGGGAGGAAACAATCAGTTGCTGCGACATAGCCATATGGGAGATGTGGTTCGATGGGTCCAGAACCAGCCAGGGGGCAGGCGCCGGAGTACACATCGTCTCGCCCCTGGGGGCATCTTACCGACTATCTTACCTAAACCTGCTCTGACTCCCTCACTATTAATAATCGGCTCAAATATTTAGGGTTTCTTTTTGCATTTTTTAACGGGAATGTTTGTGGACATATTACACTTCAGAACTGGTGGGCTTTTATACTTAAACTTAGAGCGAATATGAGCTAAGAAGAATTCATATGAGTATTTATGCTGATATTTTTCTTCCCAGAGTTTTATCATTTTCTTATCAAAGTTACGTTTAGCTACTCGCCTATGTTTCTGCATTAAAAGATTCATGCCTGGACGATCTAGGGAGTCATACTTAAACTTATAGAAACGCTCAAACCTAGCTATTTCATAAAGGTGAAAAGTAATACCTTCAAACTGGGGGCGTTTCGGGGCCTGCAAAAGAAAGAGATCGGCATGAGTAGGAGTTCGTGACAAAGGAGGTAAAGAAAAATTGTGAACAGAAAATATTTCTTTCGGCGAAAGATCGAAGAAGGACTCTTTGACCGAAGCCCACCAGCTCTCATATTCAGGGGTAGTTTTTGGTTTTGGAGAAGGACGAGATAGGTCTTGAATAGGGGGAAGATAGGCTTTGTTAAGACGAATTATGAACTGAAGGTCGGCATAGTTTTCTAAAGAGGCTTTATGGGTCCTGCGATTATTGAAGGAGATCAATAAAGGACAGGGAATGCCTTGGTTGAAGCCGAATTAACGGGATATGTAGTTGGGGCAGTACGACTCGATCCCACTTTGCTTATATTCCAGACCGGCAATCAGGTTTCTGGTCTTCAGGGCGATTCCCCAATATTGGCCACCTAGCCGAGTAGTTGGATGGGTCCGAATTTCCTCAGTATCTTCGCCATCCCAGCCAATTAGGAGGCCATGAAGGAGGATACTTCATTGATAAAATAGGACAGAACAATTCAGACGCCCTCACTGAATTGTTGAACACTTCGATAACATCTAAGACATGGCCGAGATGAGTGTCAGACGATATAAGGGAATAACCATTCAGCTCGGCTTTGATGGAGGGAACACTTTCAAAGAGCTCTGGGAAGTACATTGCTAACCAGAGCTGGGCGACCCACAATGGAACACCGGGACATTTAAAGACTATAGTTTCGGCGTGAGGAGCTATGTCATTCAAAGATCGGTACAAGTGGGCGAGTATGAATTCACCCAAGTTACACCTTCGACCTTCGGCCAGAGCAGCAGCGAGAACGAAATTGTCTTGTGGAACCCTGAAAGAAACTGGGCGTAGGATGAATTTTGAGATGAAGAAAGCCAAGAAAGCCACATGTTCTCGGTTATCAAGAGTGCTATTTATCGCCCTTGAAAATGTTGATGAACGGTCCATAACTGCGTTGAGGCTTAGTCAATTTAAAGTTGGGTTCGTCGGCCGAAATATTGGGTGATATCCTTTCACCAACTATGGGAATGTTGAGCATCACTGCTAAGTCAAGAAGTGTGATCGTCATGGCGCCGAATTTGAAGCAGAAGCAGTTTACTGCACTAGACGAAAAGAGAGAGGCGCCCATTATATAGTGCTTGGCTATTGGACGACTTGCTTTGCAAAGGCTGATCATGTCGTATATTCCAACCGTGGTCCATATATGTCCGAAATGAGGTTTTAGTCTGTTTACCCAATCTTGGTACCCTTTATGTTCGACTGGCCAGTTTCGGAAGGTTGTGTTGAACCAGATGGACAATTGGTGGGGTAGAGAGAAGCGTGGTGGGACTTCTTCATGATAGGGAGTAGCAATGTCGCACAAATGGCTTGGCGATGTAAGAATATGACCGACGCAGAGTTGGTTGTCTCCTGCATCGACGGTTACCTGGAATTCGATATTTGGAGCGGCGGCGCGTGTCTCGGCTATCTTATCGGTAACTTGAGTGGCGATGGTCTCATGAGGAGCAGCCATGATGACTGCAAAATTGTCGTCTTGGTTAGAGGCGAGAAAGGTATAAAAGGCGATTATGAATGACAGGGTTGAATACTTACGTGGAAGTAGATGCGGAGCTTGAAATCACTGCGAAGCGAGAGAAAATCTTGAGAATTGCAGAAAAATAGGTAAAGAGCAAATGACTTGTTATTTTCCTTAAAAGGGCAAGATACATGGACGCCGAAAAGTTCAAGGTATTAGTGCGTGGCATTGTGGAAGACAGCTGGTGGTGATGTGGCGTGAAAGGGGGTACCGAACGGTCAATAGATGCGCACCCTTTTAAATCTGAATGTTCAGCAATTGGGTCGTAGTGATTGGATCAAGAGGCACTAGGGATGGGCCTAAAAGGGGAACAAGCCCAAATAAGTGTTTCAGGCTTGTTGGGGGCATTGTTTACACCGGCCCAAAACTACCATGGGTTAGAACATAACGTGGGCTTATTAAGGGAGCAGAGCCCAACGGAAGCCTTCTTCAGATTAGTTTTTCTTCATTAGAATTTGTAATTCATTAGGAGTATTTCTCTTTATAGAGTCTTAGTTCTAGTTAGATTAGGAATCTTGGTTATAGAGAGCTATAAATAGCTCAGAGCTTCATTATTTTTGTATCAACAAATCAATCAATCAAAAAACCAAGCCCAGTGCTTTTGTCCCGCAATCCCCGGATTGTTTTAACTTAGGAGTAGTTTTTCGGTATTAATCTCGCCTGAGTTTGTAACTCCCAGATTATTACTATTTAGATCACGTGGTTAAGTGTCTTTAACCAAAGAAGCCCTGTGGATATCGACATAGGTTCGTTAAAGTATCAAACCTCAAACCGATCCCGATTATAAATTCAAAGATTCGAGTCCGGATTATTTCCAGGCGAACAGTTTCGAAACCTTTTAAACGTTTGGCTTAAATCGCTAAAAAGGTGAAACGTTAGGATTCGTTTCGTAATTTTTTAAACGTTCGGCTAAAATTCCTAAAAAGAATAAACGTTAGGATTTGTTATGTAACGTTTTAAACGTTTCGCTTAAATCGCTAAAAAGCTGAAACGTTTGGATTTGTTTCGTAAAGTTGTAAACGTTTGGCTTAAATCGCTAAAAAGGTTTAGTATTTGTTTCGTAACTTTTTAAACGTTTGGCTTAAATCGTGAAAAAGGTGTAACGTTTGGATTTGTTTCGTAAAGTTTTCAACGTTTGGCTTAAATCGCAAAAAAAGATTTAGGCTTTGTTTCGTAACGTTTGAAACGTTTGGCTTAGATTGCTAAAAAGGTGAAATGTTAGGATTTTTGTAACATTTTAAAGTTTGACTTAAATCGCTAAAAAGATGAAATGTTAGGATTTGTTTCTCAACGTTTTAAACGTTTGGATTTGTTTCATAACGTTTTAAACGTTTCTCTTAAATCGCTAAAAAAATGAAACGTTTGGATTTGTTTCGTCACGTTTAAAACATTTTACTTAAATCGCTAAAAAGTTGAAACGTTATGATTATTTTCGTAATGTTTTAAATGTTTGGATTGTATTTATAACCTTGGCTTAAATCGCTAAAAAGGTGAAACGTTAGGATATGTCTCGTAAAATTTCAAACGTTTGGATTGGTTTAGTAATGTTTCAAACATTTGGCTTAAATCGCAAACAATGTGAATGGTTAGGATTTGTTTAGGAACGTTTAAAACGTTTGGCTTAAATCGCTAAATAGGTAAACGTTTGGATTTGATTCCTAACGTATTAAATGTTTGGCTTAAATTGCTAAAAAGGTTTAGGATTTGTTTCAAAATGTTTTAATCGTTTGGCTTAAATCGCAAAAAAGGTGAAACGTTAGGATTTTTTTAAAACATTTTAAACGTTTGGATTTGTTTTGTAACGTTTTAAACGTTGGATTAGTTTCCTAACGTTTTAAACGTTTGGCTTAAATCGCTTAAAAGGTGAAACATTTGGATTTGATTCGAAACATTTTAAACGTTTGGTTTGAATTGCTAAGAAGGTGAGATGTTAGAATTTGTTTCGTAACGTTTTAAACGTTTGGCTTAATTCGATAAAATGGTTAAACGTTATGATTTGATTCGTACCGTTTTAAATATTTGCCTTAAATCGCCAAATGGGTGAAACATTAAGATTTGTTTCTGAACATTTTAAACGTTTGATTCGTTTCGTTTTTTTTTAAACGTTCAGATTTATTTCGTAATGTTTTAAACGTTTGGATTGATTCTGTAACATTTTAAACGTTTGTTTTAAATCGCTAAAAAGGTGAAACGTTAGGATTTGTTCCGTAACATTTCAAACGTTTGGCTTAAATTACTAAGAAGCGGAAACGTTGGGATTTGTTTCGTAATGTATTAAACGTTTGGCTTAAATCGCTAAAAAGGTTTAGAATTTGTTTCGAAATATTTTAAACGTTTGGCTTAAATCGCTAAAAAGGTTTAGAATTTGTTTCGAAACGTTTTAAACGTTTGGCTTAAATCGGTATAAAGGTTTTGGATTTATTTTGAAACATTTTAAATGTTTGGCTTAATTCGCTAAAAAGGTTAAACGTTTGGATTTGTATCGAAACGTTTTAAACGTTTGGCTTAAATCGCTAAAATGGTGAAACGTTAGGAGTTGTTTCGTAACGTTTTTAATGTTTTTTATATAAAAAGGGAAACGTTTGGATTTGTTTCGTAACGTTTGTAAACGTTTGGCTTAAATTGCTAAAAAGGTGAAACGTTTAAATTTGTTTCTTAACGTTTTAAATGATTCTTTGTTTTCATAACGTTTTAAACGTTTGGCTTAAATTGCTAAAAAGGTGAAACGTTTGGATTTGTTTTGTAACGATTTAAACGTTTGTCTTAAATCGCTAAAAAGGTTAAACGTTTGGATTTGTTTCGAAACGTTTTAAACGTTACATATATCGCTAGGTGAAACGTTAGGATTTTGTTGTAACGTTTTAAACGTTTGGCTTAAATCGTTAAAATGCATAAACGTTAGGATTTGTTTCTTCAAGTTTTAAACGTTTGGCTTAAATCGCTAAAAATGTTTAGGATTTGTTTTGTAATGTTTTAAACGTTTTCCTTAAATCGCTAAAAAGGTGAAATATTAGGATTTTTTTCGTAACATTTTAAACGTTTGACGTAAATTGCTAAAAAGGTGAAATGTTAGGATTTGTTTCGTAACGTTTTAAATGTTTGCCTTAAATTGCTAAAAAGGTGAAACGTTAGGGTTTGTTTTGTAACATTTTAAACGTTTGGCTTAAATCGCAAAAAAGCGTAAATGTTAGGATTTGTTTCGTAAAGTTTTAAACGTTTGGCTTAAATCGCTAAAACCGTTTAGGATTTGTTTCGTAACGTTTTAAACATTTGGCATAAATCATTAAAAAGGCAAAACGTTAGGATTTGTTTCATAACGTTTTAAACGTTTGGCTTAAATCGCTAAGAAGGTGAAATGTTAGGATTTGTTTCGTAACGGCTTAAAAGTTTGGATTTGTTTTGTAACGTTTTAAACGTTTGGATTGGTTTGATAACGGTTTAAACATTTGGCTTAAATCGCTAAAAAGGTGAAATGTTAGGATTTGTTTCCTAACGTTTTAAACGTTTAGCTTAAATCACTAAAAAGGTGAAATGATAGGATTTGTTTTGTAACGTTTTAAACATTTGGCCTAAATCGCTAAAACCCCGAAATGCTAGGATTTTTTCGTAAATTTTAAACGTTTGGCTTAAATCACTAAAATGGTTTATGATTTGTTTCGTAACGTTTTAAACATTTGGCTTATATCGCTAGAAAGGTGAAACATTAGGATTGGTTTTGTAACGTTTTAAACGTTTGGCTGAAATCGCTAAAAAGGTGAAAAGTTAGGATTTGTTTCGTAACGTTTTAAACGTTTGGACTGGTTTTGTAACATTTTAAACATTTGTTTTAAATCGCAAAAAAGGTGAAACGTTTGGATTTGTTTTGTAACATTTATAAACGTATTTCTTAAATGGACGTTTGGATTTATTTCGTTATTTTTTAAACGTTTTGATTGGTTTCGTAATGTTTTAAACGTTTGGATTAAATCGCTAAAAATGTGAAACATTTTGATTTGTTTCTTAATGTTTGTAAACGTTCGGCTTAAATCACTAAAAAGTTGAAACGTTTGGATTTGTTCCATAACGTTTGTAAACATTTGGCTTAAATTGCTAAAAAGGTGAAACGTTAGGATTTTTTTTCATAATGTCTTCAACGTTTAGATTGGTTTCGTAACGTTCTAAACGTTTGGCTTAAATCGCTTAAATGGAGAAACATTTGGATTTGTTTCGTAACATTTATAAACATTTTGCTTAAATAGCTAAAAAGGTGAAACGTTTGGATTTGTTTCGTAACATTTTAAACGTTTGGATTTGTTTCGTAACTTTTTAAACGTATGGCTTAAATCGCTAAAAAGGCGAAATGTTTGGATTTGTTTCGTAACATTTCTAAACGTTTGACTTATATCTCTAAAAATAAGAAACGTTTAGATTTTTTCGTAACGTTTGTAAACGTTTGGCTGAAATTGCCAAAAAGGCGAAACGTTTGGATTTGTTTCGCAACGTTTGGGTTACATCGCTAAAAAGGTGAAATGTTTGGATTTGTTTCGTACTGTTTGTAAACATTTGGCTTAAGTCACTAAAAAAGAGAAACATTTGGATTTGTTTTGTAATGTTTGTAGACGTTTGGCTTAAATCGCCAAAAAGGTGAAATGTATGGATTTGTTTTGTAGCGTTATAAATGTTTGGATTGGTTTCGTAATGTTTTAAACGTTTGGCTTAAATCGCTAAAAAGCTAAAATGTTTAGATTTGCTTAGAAATGTTTTAAACGTTTGGCTTAAATCGCTAAAAAGGTGATTTGTTTTGTAATGTTTTAAACGTTTGATTTAAATCCCTAAAAAGGTTAAACTTGTTTCGTAAAGTTTTAAACGTTTGGATTGGTTTTGTAACGTTTTAAACGTTTGTCTTAAATCTCTAAAAAGATGAAACGTTTGTATTTGTTTCGTAACGTTTGTAAACGTTTGGCTTAAATCGCTAAATGAGTGAAACGTTTGGATTTAATTCGTAACGTTTTAAACGTTTGGATTAGTTTCCTAACATTTTAAACCTTTGGATTAATGGTAAAAAGGTGAAATGTTTTGATTTGTTTCGTAATGTTTGTAAACGTTTGGGTTCAACCACTAAAAAAGCGAAACGTTTGGATTTGTTTCATAACGTTTGTAGACGTTTGGCATAAATCTCTAAAAAGATGAAACGTTAGGATTTGTTTCGTAACGTCTTAAACGTTTAGATTAGTTTTGAAACGGTCCAAACATTTGGCTTAAATTTCTTAAATGGAGAAACATTTGGATTCGTTTCGGAACGTTTGTAAACATTTGGCTTAAATCACTAAAAAGGTCAAACATTTGGATTGGTTTCTTAACGTTTTAAACATTTGGATTGGTTTCGTAACGTTTTAAACGTTTAGCTTAATTTGCTAAAAAGGCAAAACGTTTAGATTTGTTTCGTAACGTTTGTAAAAATTTGGCTTAATTTGCTAAAAAGGTGAAACATATGGATTTGTTTCGTACCGTTTGTAAACGTTCGTCTTAAATCGCTAAAAAGGTGAAACGTTACGTTACGTTTGTCTTAACTAATTTAATATTAATTATAAATAAAAAAATTGATATAATTATAATAAATTTACTAATATGTTCATTGACAAGTTACGTTACGAGCCACGTGCATAGCACGTAATGCGAAACTAGTATAACTAAAAAGGTGAAACGTTTGGATTTTATTCGAAACGTTTCAAACGTTTCGCTCAAATCGCGAAAAAGGTAAAATGTTAGGATTTGTTGCTTAATGTTTGAAATGTTTGGCTTAAATCGCTAAAAATGTGAAATGTTTGGATTTGATTACGTTTTAAACGTTTAGCTTAAATCGCTGAAAAGGTGAAACGTTAGGATTTGTTTCGTAACATTCTTAACGTTTGGATTTCTTTCATAACATTTTAAACGTTTGGATTTTTTTGTAATATTTTAAACTCTTGGATTTGTTTCCTAAAGTTTTAAACGTTTTTTTTTTCGTAATGTTTTAAACGTTTGTATTTATTTTGTAACGTGTCAAACGTTTGGCTTAAATCGCTAAAAAGGTGAAACGTAAGGTTTTGTTTTGTAATATTTTAAACGTTTGGCTTAAATCGGTAAAAAGCACGAAAAATAGTATTTGTTTTGAACGGTTTAAAACTTTGGCTTAAATCGCTAAAAGGGTTATTGATTTGTTTTGAAACGGTTTAAACGTTTGTCTAAAAAGGTTCTGGATTTTATTGGTTTAAATCGCTAAAAAGGTGAAACGTTTGGATTTGTTTCGAAACGTTTTAAACGTTTGACTTAAATCGTTAAAATGGTGAAACGTTAGGATTTGTTTTGTAACGTTTTAAATGTTTTGATTGGTTTTATAACGTTTTAAACGTTTGGCCTAAATCGCGAAAAAGGGAAAACACTTGGATTTGTTTCGTAACATTTTTACATGTTTGGCTTAAATCGCTAAAAAGGTGAAACATTTGGATTTATTTTGTAACGTTTTTTATTTTTTGGATTGGTTTTATAACGTTTTAAACATTTGGCTTCAATCGCTAAAAAGGTGAAACGTTTGCATTCTTTTCATAACGTTTTAAACGTTTGGCTTAAATTGCTAAAAATGTGTAACGTTAGAATTTTTTTCATAACATTATAAACGTTTGGATTGGTTTCATAACGTTGTAAACCATATTCTTAAATCGCAAAAAAGGTGAAACGTTTGGATTTGTTTCGAAGCATTTTAAACGTTCGGCTTAAAACACTAAAAAGGTGAAACATTAGGATTTCTTTCGTAACGTTTTAAACATTTGGCTTTAATCGCTAAAAAGGTGAAACGTTTGGATTTGTTTCGTAACGTTTGAGACGTTTAGCTTAAATAGCTATAAAGCGGAAACTTTCGGATTTGTTTCATATTTAAACATTTGGCTTAAATCTCTCAAAAGGTTTAGTATTTGTTTCGTCCTAACGTTTTAAACTTTTGGCTTAAATCGCTAAAAAAGTGAAACTTTAGGTTTTTTTTGTTACATTTTAAACGTTTGGCTTAAATCGCTAAAAAGGTAGGATTCGTTTAGTAACGTTTTAAATCTTTAGATTGGCTTCGTAACGTATTAAACGTTTGTCTTAAATCGCTAAAAAGGAGAAGCGTTTGGATTTGTTTCGTAAAGTTTGTAAATGTTTGGCTTAAATCACTAAATCGGTGAAACGTTTAGATTTGTTTCGTAACGTTTGTAAACGTTAGGCTTAAATCGCTAGAAAGGTTAAACGTTTGGATTTGTTTCACAACGTTTAATAGGTTTGGATTGGTTTCGTAATGTTTTAAACGTTTGGCATAAATCGCTAAAAATGGAAAACGTTTGGATTTGTTTCATAACGTTTGTAAAAGTTTGGCTTAAATCACTAAAAAGGTGAAACATTTGGATTTGTTTCATAATGTTTGTAAATGTTTGGCTAAAATTGCTAAAAAGATGAAACGTTTGGATTTGTTTCATGGTTTGTAAATGTTTGGCCAGAATCGCTAAAAAGGTGAAACGTTTGGATTTATGTCGTAATGTTTTAAATGTTTGGATTGGTTTCATAACGTTTTAAATATTTGGATTAAATCAATAAAATGATGAAACGTTTGGATTTGTTTCGAATGTTTTAAACGTTTGGCTTAAATCTCTAAAATTGTTAAACGTTAGGATTTGTTTCGTAATGTTTTAAACGTTTTGATTGGTTTTGTAACGTTTTAAACGTTTGGCTTAAATCGCTAAAAAAGGGAAACGTTTGTATTTGTTTTGTAACGTTTGTAAATGTTTGGCTTAAATTGCTAAAAGGGGTAAAGGATTGGATTTATTTCATAACGTTTGTAAATGTTTGGCTTAATTCGCTAAAAAGGGGAAACATTTGGATTTGTTTCATAACGTTTTAAACGCTTGGATAAGTTTCGTAACGTTTAAAACGTTTGAGTTAAATCGCTAAAATGGTGAAACGTTTGGATTTGTTTCTTGACGTTTTGAACGTTTGGATTAGTTTCGTAACGTTTTAAACGTTTAGCTAATATCGCTAAAATGTGAAACGATTGGATTTGTTTCATTACGTTTTAAACGTTTAGATTGGTTTGGTAACGTTTTAAACATTTGGCATAAATCGCTAAAAATGTGAAACATTTGGCTTAAATCGCTAAAAAGGTGAAACGTTTTGATTTGTTTTGTAATGTCTGTAAACGTTTGGCTTAAATCCCTAAAAAGTTGAAACATTTGGATTTGTTTCGTAACATTTGTAAACGTTTAGTTTAAATCGCTAAAAAGGTGAAACATTAGGATTTGTTTCGTAACGTTTTAAAAGTTTTGCTTAAATCGCTAAAAAGGTCAAACATTAGGATTTATTTCGTAACGTTTTAAACTTTTGGATTGCTTTCGTAACGTTTCAAACGTTTGGCTTAAATCGCTAAAAAGGTGAAACATTTGTTTTGTAATGTTTGTAAACGTTTGGTTTAAATCCCTAAAAAGGTGAAACATTTGGATTTATTTCGTAATGTTTGTAAACATTTAGTGTAAATCGCTAGAAAGGTGAAATGTTAGGATTTGTTTTGTAACGTTTGTAAAAGTTTGGCTTAAATAGCTAAAAAGGTGAAACGTTAGGGTTTGTTTCGTAACGTTTAAAACTTTGGGATTGGTTTCCTAATGTTTTAAACGTTTAGATTAAATCGCTAAAAAGGTGAAACATTTGGATTTGTTTCGTAACGTTAATAAACGTTTGGCTTAAATAGCTAAAAAGGTGAAACTTTTGGATTTGTTTCATAACGTTTGGATTGGTCTCGCAATGTTTGAAACGTTTAGTTTAAATTGCTAAAAAGGTGGAATGTTTGGATTTGTTTCGTAACGTTTGTCTTAAATCGCTAAAAGGGTGAAACGTTTAGATTTGTTTCGTAACGTTTTAAACGTTTGGATTGATTTCGTAATGATTTAAACGTTTGGCTTAAATCGCAAAAAAGGTGAAAATTTTGGATTTGTTTCGTAACGTTTGTAAACGTTTGGGTTAAATCGCTAAAAAGGTGAAATGTTTGGATTTGTTTCGTAACGTTTTAAACGCTTGGCTTAAATCGCTAAAAAGGTGAAATGTTTGGATTGTTTCGTATCGTTTGTAAACGTTTAGTTTAAATAGCTAAAAAAGTGAATCCTTTTTTCACGACCCAATTTCATGAATCGTGACCGGCGCTAGGGTATGGGTATGGCTGTAACAAAACCCGTAGCAAGCCTTGCGGAAAACAACTAATCATATAAACCTGCAGAAAAATCTAATGGTCGGGGGCAACCGAGACTCCAACTTAAACTAACAGTTTAAATATAATTACTTTCATTAAATAATGGATCACCAGAGTTAAATAATAATAATACCAAAGCATTAAATAAAGCCAATCAGACCAATCCGACAAACAAACTAGAATAATAAAGACTTCTAATTTACTACTGCGGTCTAAGAATAAAATTAATTTAAAAATTTATTAAAATAAAATAAACCTCCGAGGAATAAAGTTTCGAAGATCAGCAGACTCGTTTAAAAATAATAAACATGGAAAATGGGGAAACAACGGGGGTCAGATATACTGAGATGAGTTCGTAATACTATTTACATTTATTAAGTTTAAAACCCTTAAAACAAACCCTTTTATACTAATATATATATAAGATTATGGAATAACAGTATTGAAATGATCCCAGCATGAGTATGCCATAGCATACCGAAATACCCAAATTGGACGGGAACAAATCCTCGTCAAATTACCAGCGTGAGCAAGACCATAGTCTGCCGATCCCAAAGTATATACCGGTGCACACAGTCTCGATATAAGCCTAACGAGTAGCTCGTTCCAATCCAGATCCATAATCGTTAAAACAGTTCAAAAATATTTATAATATTAAAATATGATGCGGTACTTAATAAAGCGGTAAATAGCACTACAAACTCACTACTTGCTTATCCACGTGAATCTTGGCAAAAAAGCTAACACTGCGTAGACTCCGAAGCACGAGTAATCGACGGGTCGAAAACAATATATAAGTCAAAATTTATTCAACCCCTAACTCTAAGAATACTAGACACCAGATAGGACTAGCACAATACCAAGTCTCGCACAAGCATAGCCAAAACAGAAAGGACAATTAATCACGTAATGACCCGAGTCAAAAACAAACCACATCGAATAATACAATACTCAAATAAATAAATAAGGCAAGTCTATTGGGTTTTCTGCTTTAAAATCCGTTTCTTAAAATATTACATAAATAATAAGTAAATAATAACTTAAATTCATTTTCTCAAATATTGGGTTAGCCGAGTTATCAATAACTACCAAGCTACCTCACATGTCGGGTGACCCAAGTCTAACCCGGCCCAAATATTTTATCAAAATATAAACCAGAGTTTATAATTCCCAAAAATAACTTTGATAAAATAAATATATTTATATTCAATTATAAACCATAGTTTATAATTATAGAAACAACTTTGATAAAATAATAATCGAATTTAAAACGGGACTCAATAACTTATAACTCGAGTAACCAATAGTTATAAATAATTTACTTTATTAAAGTAAATTAAGAGAACCGTTAAAAATCTTAAAACGTCCAATTGACGCGTCTATTAAAAAAAATCCAAAGTTAATAATACCCGAGTAATTATAATTTATTGATTAAAATATAATTATTGCTTTCCGTTTAATTATATTTTAATAATTTAAATACTAAATAAATCTAACATTATTTTTAGATGTAAAATAATGTTGACAAGGTAAATTTGAATTTAAAATAATAATTGAAATAAAATCAATATTTAATTAAAATAATAATTTTTGATAAATCTTAAGGAACAATCAACCATTAGAAATAATAATAATTAAAAATTAAAATAAAAGCCATATCAATTATTGAATTTGAAACACACAAATGGCCATTCTAATTTTGATATAACAACAAAGAAATGACCCATCAATTTGAATTAAAGGAATGCCGCCCAAATACCATGCAAGGAACTCATTTTCTACAAGGAACTGAAACTAATTATTAAACCCAAACGATAAACTAAGTTTCTACCTCTTATTAACAAAACACACATGAAATCATAAACCATTAAAGAGATCACATTCAAGCCATAATAAACCAGGAGCCAGAAAAAAAAAACATTAGAACAGAAACCAACCCATAATTGAAATCAAAAAGTTGCCGCCTATCTTCAGACCCATAACAGCAGACTCAAACTTTTGTCTACCAATTATCACACTAATCACAACTCATTATCTCTCTAACGACCATAACAAATCAAAAGACAAAACTCAGATCATGATTAGAATAAAATAAGAACATGGGCAGCTCTAGCAATTCAAGAATCAATGGCAGTAAAAGAACAATTAGAAAAGCGAATCGAATCAACATTAAAACAAGAGATTCAATCGTACCGTTTAAAGGTAACAAGGCTCGATGATCTCAGAGATGGTTCGTCTGAGATTGGTCGCGAGATTTAACCCTAAACACAACAAGAATCATGCCCCAAACCAAAGCTTAGCATTCGGTAAAACCAAAAAAAAGAAAACAGATTTAGCCTCATAAAAATGGTGAAACGGAGGCAATCATAACGGAAAGAATAAAGTACCAAAATCTATTATGAAAGATAGAGGATAAAGAGGACCGAGTCGACTATCGCTGGGGAGAGACGAAACTCAATTTGATTCAAAAACGAAGGAGAACGAGTCAAGTAACTAAAACATCGATTTAAGAAGAAACTGAAAGTTATTGAACAAAACTACAGAGATTTGATAAAATATGGAGATGGATCAAGACGATGAAATTCATAGGATTTGGAGACAGAGTGATGACTAGGGTTTGTAGTGAATGAGGGAAATAATTAGTGTTGAAATTAGAGTTTAATTAGGAGAAGAAACAGTTTGTAAATAAGGCAAAGAACATTCCTTAATATCAACATCGGTGTATCGTAGAGACACTTATGTAAGGCACAAATCTTGGATGGGCCATAACCAAGCCCATGCAAGAGAAGAAGAAATAGTTGGCCAACGGGCCAACAAAAAAAAAAAAAATCATGAACCAAACCAAATCCAAAACAATCCGAATAATTTACTCAATCCATGAATCCGTAAACGACCTAAATAGAATAATCGACCTAAATAGAATAATCATAAAAATAAATTTAATAAAAAAAGAAATTACGGGGTATTACACCTTTTGATTTGTTTCATAACGTTTTAAACGTTTGGATTGGTTTCGAAACGTTTTAAACGTTTGGCTTAAATCGCTAAAAAGATGAAACATTTTCATTTGTTTCGTAACGTTTGTAAACGTTTGGCTTAATTCGCAAAAAGGGTGAAACATTTGGATTTTTTCGTAACGTTTGAAACATTTGGATTGGTTTCGTAACGTTTTAAACATTTGGCTTAAATAGCTAAAAACGTGAAAAGTTTGGATTTGTTTCGTAACGTTTGTAAATGTTTGGCCTAATTCGCTAAAAAAGTGAAATATTTGGATTTGTTTAACATTTTAAACGCTTGGATTGGTTTCGTAACGTTTGAAATGTTTGGCTTAAATCGCTAAACGGTGAAACGTTTGGATTTGCTTCATAATGTTTGTAAACGTTTCGCTTAAATCGCTAAGAAGGTGAAGCGTTTGTATACGTTTGGCTTAAATTTCTAAGAAGATTAAACGTTTGGATTTGTTTCGTAACGTTTTAAAAGTTTGGATTGGTTTCGTGACAATTTAAACGTTTGGATTAAATCGTTAGAAAGGTGAAACGTTTGGATTTGTTTCGTAACGTTTGTAAACGTTTAGGTTAAATCGCTTATAAGGAGAAACGTTTGGATTTGTTTCGTAAAGTTTTAAATGTTTGGATTGGTTACGTAACATTTTAAACGTTTGGCTTAAATCGCTAAAAAATTGAAACATTTGGATTTGTTTCATAACATTTTAAACGTTTAGATTGGTTTCGTAACGTTCTTAACGTTTGGCTTCAATCGTTAAAAAGCTGAAACATTAGGATTTGATTTGTAAAATTTTAAATGTTTGGAATTGGTTTCGAAACGTTTTAAACGTTTGGATGAAATCCCTAAAAAGGTGAAAAGTTAGGATTTGTTTCGTAGCGTTTTAAACATTTGTCTTAAATTGCTTAAAAGATGAAACATTAGAATTTGTTTCGTAGCGTTTTAAAAGTTTGGCTTGAATAGCTAAAATGGTGAAATGTTAGGTTTTGTTTCGTAATGTTTTAAACGTTTGCATTGGTTTCCTAACGTTTCGTTTGGCTTAAATCGCTAAATATGTGAAACGTTTTGATTTTTTTTGTAATGTTTGTAAACGCTTAGGTTAAATAGCTAAAAATTTGAAACTTTTGGATTTGTTTCGTAACGTTTGAAACGTTTGGATTAGTTTTGTAACGTTTTAAATGTTTGACTTAAATCTCAAAAAAGGTGAAACGTTTGGATTTATTCGTAACGTTTGTAAATGTTTTGCTTATATAGCTCAAAAGGTGAAACATTTGGATTTATTTCGTAATGTTTTAAACGTTTGGATTGGTTTCGTAACGTTTTAAACGATTGGCTTAAATCGCTAAAAAGGTGAATTGTTTGGATTTGTTTCGTAACGTTTGTAAACGTTTTGCTGAAATTTCTAAAAAGGTGAAACGTTTGGATTTGTCTCGTAACGTTTGTAAACGTTTGGCTTATATCTATAAAAAGGAGAAGCGTTTAGATTTGTTTCGTAACGTTTTAAAAGTTTGGATTGGTTTCGTAACGTTTTAAACATTTGGCTAAATCAGATGAAACGTTTGGATTTGTTTTGTAACGTTTTAAACATTTGCCTTATATTTCTAAAAGAAGAAACGTTTGGATTGGTTTCATAACTTTATAAACTTTTGGATTGGTTTCGTAACGTTTTAAAGTTTTGGCTCAAATCGCTAAAAAGGAGGAACGTTTGGATTTGTTTCGTAATGTTTTAAACGTTTGGCTTAAATCGCTAAAAAGGGGAAACGTTTGCATTTATTTCGTAACGTTTTAAACGTTTGGCTTAAATTGCTAAAAGGGAGAAACGTTAGGATTTGATTCGTAACGTTTTAAACGTTTGCAATGGTTTCGTAACGTTTTAAACGTTTAGCTTGAATTGCTAAAAAGGAGAAACGTTTGGATCTGTTTCGTAACGTTTTAAACGTTTAGCTTAAATCGCTACAAAAGGTGAAACTTTAGGATTTGATTCGTAACATTTAAACGTTTGGCTTAAATCGCTAAAAAGGTGAAACATTAGGATTTGATTCGTACAATTTTAAACGTTTGGATTGCTTTCGTAACGATCTAAACGTTTGACTTAAATCGCTAAAAAGGTGAAACGTGTTGATTTGTTTCGAAACGTTTTAAATGTTTGGCTAAAAACGCAAAAAAGGTGAAATGTTAGGATTTGTTTCGTAGCATTTTAAATGTTTGGCCTAAATCGCTTAAAAGGTGAATCGTTAGGATTTGTTTCGTAACGTTTTAAACGTTTGACCTAAATCGCTAAAAAGATGAAACGATAGGATTTGTTTCGTAACGTTTTAAAGGTTTGGATAGGTTTCGTAACGTTATAAACATTTGGCTTAAATCGCTAAAAAGGAGAAATATTTGGATTTTTTCCGTAACGTGTCTAAATGTTTAGCTTATATAGCAAAAACGGTGAACGTTTGGATTTGTTTCGTAACGTTTTAAACGTTTGGATTGGTTTCGTAACGTTTTAAATGTTTCGCTTAAATTGCTAAAAAGGTGAAACGTTTGGATTTTTTTCGTAAAGTTTGTAAATGTTTGGAGTAAATCGCTAATAAGGAGAAACGTTTAGATTTGTTTCGTATCGTTTTAAACGTTTGACTTAAATCTCTAGAAAGATGAAACGTTAAGATTTGATTTGTAATGTTTTAAACTTTTGTATTGGTTTCATAACGTTCTAAATGTTCTAAACGTTTTTCTTAAATCTGTAAAACGGTGAAAGATTTAGATTTGTTTCGAAACGTTAGGATTTGTTTCGTAACGTTTTAAAAGTTTGGCCTAAATCGGTAAAAACGTAAACGTTAGTATTTGTTTCGTAACGTTTTAAACATTTGGATTAGTTTCATAACGTTTTAAATGTTTGGCTTAAATCGCTAAAAAGGTGAAACGTTTGGATTTTTTTCTTAACGTTTTAAACGTTTGGATTGGTTTCGTAACGTTTTAAATGTTTGGCTTAAATTGCTAAAAAGGTGAAACGTTTGAATTTGTTTTGTAACGTTTGTAAACGTTTGGCTTAAATCGCTATAAGGGTGAAATGTTTGGATTTGTTTCGTGACGTTTTAAACGTTTTGATTGGTTTCGTAATGTTTTAAACGTTTGGCTTAAATCGGTAAAAAGGTGAAATGTCTCGATTTGTTTCGTAACGTTTGTAAACGTTTGGCTTAAATCGCTAAAAAGGGAAACGTTTGGATTTGTTTTGAAATGTTTTAAACGTTTGGATTGGTTTTGAAATGTTATAAACGTTAGGATTAAATAACTAAAAAGGTGAAACGTTTGGATTTGTATCGTAACGTTTGTAAACGTTTGGTTTATATCGCTAAAAAGGGAAAACGTTTGAATTTGTTCGTAATGTTTATAAACGTTTTGCTTAAATCACAGAAAAAGTGAAACATTTGGATTTGTTTTGTAACGTTTTAAACGTTTGAATTAATTTCGCAACGTTTTAAATGTTTGGCTTAAATCTCTAAAAAGATGAAACGTTAGGATTTTATTCGTAACGTTTATAAATGTTTGGCTTAAATCGCTATAAGGGTGAAATGTTTTGATTTGTTTCATGACGTTTTAAACGGCTTGATTGGTTTTGTAACATTTTAAACGTTTGGCTTAAATCGCTAAAAAGGGGAAACGTTTCGATTTGTTTCGTAACATTTGTAAACATTTTGTTTAAATCGCTAAAAATATGAAACGTTTGGATTTGTTTTGAAATGTATTAAACATTTGGTTTGGTTTCGTAATGTTTTAAACGTTTGGCTTATATCGCTAAAAAGGTGAAATATTTGGATTTGTTTCGTAAAGTTTGAAAAAGTTTGGCTTATATCGCTAAAAAGGGAAACGTTTGAATTTCTTTCGTAACATTTGTAAACTTTTGGCTTAAATCACTAAAAAAGTGAAACGTTTGGATTTTTTTTTAACGTTTTCAACGTTTGGATTGGTGCCGTAGCGTTTTTAAAGTTTGGCTTAAATTGCTAAAAGGATGAAACGTTAGGATTTGATTCATAACGTGTTAAACGTTTCTATTGGTTTCATTAATTTCTAAACGTTTGGCTTAGATCGCTAAAAAGGGGAAACGTTTGGGTTTGCTTCGTAACGTTTTAAACATTTGGATTTGTTCGTAACATTTTAAACGTTTGACTTAAATCACGTAAAAGGGGAGACGTTTGGATTTGTTTCGTAACGTTTTAAATGTTTGGATTGGTTTCGTAACGTTTTGAATGTTTGGCTGAAATTGCTAAAAAGGTGAAACATTTGAATTTTTTTTTTGTATCGTTTGTAAACATTTGGCTTAAATCGCTAAAAAGGGGAAACGTTTGAATTTGTTTCGTAGCGTATGTAAACGTTTTGTTTAAATCGCTAAAAAGGTGAAACGTCTGGATTTGTTTTGAAATGTATTAAACATTTGGTTTGGTTTCGTAACATTTTAAACGTGTGGCTTAAATCGCTAAAAAGTTGAAACGTTTGGATTTGTTTCGTAACGTTTGTAAATGTTTGGCTTAAATCGCTAAAAAGGGGAAACGTTTGAATTTGTATCGTAACGTTTGTAAACTTTTGGCTTAAATCACTAAAAAAGCGAAACGTTTGGATTTGTTTTGTAACGTTTTAAACGTTTGGATTGGTTTCGTAACGTTTTTAAAGTTTGGCTTAAATCGCTAAAAAGGGGAAACGTTTGCATTTATTTGGTAACGTTTTAAACGTTTGGCTTAAATTGCTAAAAGGGAGAAACGTTAGGATTTGATTCGTAACGTTTTAAACGTTTGCAATGGTTTCGTAACGTTTTAAACGTTTAGCTTGAATTGCTAAAAAGGAGAAACGTTTGGATCTGTTTCGTAACGTTTTAAACGTTTAGCTTAAATCGCTACAAAAGGTGAAACTTTAGGATTTGATTCGTAACATTTAAACGTTTGGCTTAAATCGCTAAAAAGGTGAAACATTAGGATTTGATTCGTACAATTTTAAACGTTTGGATTGGTTTCGTAACGATCTAAACGTTTGACTTAAATCGCTAAAAAGGTGAAACGTGTTGATTTGTTTCGAAACGTTTTAAATGTTTGGCTAAAAACGCAAAAAAGGTGAAATGTTAGGATTTGTTTCGTAGCATTTTAAATGTTTGGCCTAAATCGCTTAAAAGGTGAATCGTTAGGATTTGTTTCGTAACGTTTTAAACGTTTGACCTAAATCGCTAAAAAGATGAAACGATAGGATTTGTTTCGTAACGTTTTAAAGGTTTGGATAGGTTTCGTAACGTTATAAACATTTGGCTTAAATCGCTAAAAAGGAGAAACATTTGGATTTTTTCCGTAACGTGTCTAAATGTTTAGCTTATATAGCAAAAACGGTGAACGTTTGGATTTGTTTCGTAACGTTTTAAACGTTTGGATTGGTTTCGTAACGTTTTAAATGTTTCGCTTAAATTGCTAAAAAGGTGAAACGTTTGGATTTTTTTCGTAAAGTTTGTAAATGTTTGGATTAAATCGCTAATAAGGAGAAACGTTTAGATTTGTTTCGTATCGTTTTAAACGTTTGGCTTAAATCTCTAGAAAGATGAAACGTTAAGATTTGATTTGTAATGTTTTAAACTTTTGTATTGGTTTCATAACGTTCTAAATGTTCTAAACGTTTTTCTTAAATCTGTAAAACGGTGAAAGATTTAGATTTGTTTCGAAACGTTAGGATTTGTTTCGTAACGTTTTAAAAGTTTGGCCTAAATCGGTAAAAACGTAAACGTTAGTATTTGTTTCGTAACGTTTTAAACATTTGGATTAGTTTCATAACGTTTTAAATGTTTGGCTTAAATCGCTAAAAAGGTGAAACGTTTGGATTTTTTTCTTAACGTTTTAAACGTTTGGATTGGTTTCGTAACGTTTTAAATGTTTGGCTTAAATTGCTAAAAAGGTGAAACGTTTGAATTTGTTTTGTAACGTTTGTAAACGTTTGGCTTAAATCGCTATAAGGGTGAAATGTTTGGATTTGTTTCGTGACGTTTTAAACGTTTTGATTGGTTTCGTAATGTTTTAAACGTTGGCTTAAATCGGTAAAAAGGTGAAATGTCTCGATTTGTTTCGTAACGTTTGTAAACGTTTGGCTTAAATCGCTAAAAAGGGAAACGTTTGGATTTGTTTTGAAATGTTTTAAACGTTTGGATTGGTTTTGAAATGTTATAAACGTTAGGATTAAATAACTAAAAAGGTGAAACGTTTGGATTTGTATCGTAACGTTTGTAAACGTTTGGTTTATATCGCTAAAAAGGGAAAACGTTTGAATTTGTTCGTAATGTTTATAAACGTTTTGCTTAAATCACAGAAAAAGTGAAACATTTGGATTTGTTTTGTAACGTTTTAAACGTTTGAATTAATTTCGCAACGTTTTAAATGTTTGGCTTAAATCTCTAAAAAGATGAAACGTTAGGATTTTATTCGTAACGTTTATAAATGTTTGGCTTAAATCGCTATAAGGGTGAAATGTTTTGATTTGTTTCATGACGTTTTAAACGGCTTGATTGGTTTTGTAACATTTTAAACGTTTGGCTTAAATCGCTAAAAAGGGGAAACGTTTCGATTTGTTTCGTAACATTTGTAAACATTTTGTTTAAATCGCTAAAAATATGAAACGTTTGGATTTGTTTTGAAATGTATTAAACATTTGGTTTGGTTTCGTAATGTTTTAAACGTTTGGCTTATATCGCTAAAAAGGTGAAATATTTGGATTTGTTTCGTAAAGTTTGAAAAAGTTTGGCTTATATCGCTAAAAAGGGAAACGTTTGAATTTCTTTCGTAACATTTGTAAACTTTTGGCTTAAATCACTAAAAAAGTGAAACGTTTGGATTTTTTTTTAACGTTTTCAACGTTTGGATTGGTGCCGTAGCGTTTTTAAAGTTTGGCTTAAATTGCTAAAAGGATGAAACGTTAGGATTTGATTCATAACGTGTTAAACGTTTCTATTGGTTTCATTAATTTCTAAACGTTTGGCTTAGATCGCTAAAAAGGGGAAACGTTTGGGTTTGCTTCGTAACGTTTTAAACATTTGGATTTGTTCGTAACATTTTAAACGTTTGACTTAAATCACGTAAAAGGGGAGACGTTTGGATTTGTTTCGTAACGTTTTAAATGTTTGGATTGGTTTCGTAACGTTTTGAATGTTTGGCTGAAATTGCTAAAAAGGTGAAACATTTGAATTTTTTTTTTGTATCGTTTGTAAACATTTGGCTTAAATCGCTAAAAAGGGGAAACGTTTGAATTTGTTTCGTAGCGTATGTAAACGTTTTGTTTAAATCGCTAAAAAGATAAAACGTCTGGATTTGTTTTGAAATGTATTAAACATTTGGTTTGGTTTCGTAACATTTTAAACGTGTGGCTTAAATCGCTAAAAAGTTGAAACGTTTGGATTTGTTTCGTAACGTTTGTAAATGTTTGGCTTAAATCGCTAAAAAGGGGAAACGTTTGAATTTGTATCGTAACGTTTGTAAACTTTTGGCTTAAATCACTAAAAAAGCGAAACGTTTGGATTTGTTTTGTAACGTTTTAAACGTTTGGATTGGTTTCGTAACGTTTTTAAAGTTTGGCTTAAATCGTTAAAAAGATGAAACGTTAGAATTTGATTCGTAACGTTTTAAACATTTCTATTCGTTTCTTAACGTTCGAAATGTTTGGCTTAAATCGCTAAAAATGTGAAACGTTGGGGTTTTCTTCGTAACGTTTTAAACATTTGGATTTGTTTCATAACGTTTTAAACGTTTGACTTAAATCACTAAAGAGCTGAAACGTTTGGATTTGTTTCGTAACGTTTTAAACGTTTGGATTGGTTTCGTAATGTTTTGAATGTTTGGCTTAAATCGCTAAAAAGGTGAAACGTTTGAATTTTTTGTAACGTTTGTAAACGTTTCGCTTAAATCGCTAAAAAGGGGAAACGTTTGAATTTATTTTATAGCATTTGTAAACATTTAGCTTAAATCACTAAAAAGGTGAAACGTTTGGATTTTTTTAACGTTTTAAACTTTTGGATAAGTTACGTAACGTTTTAAACGTTTTGCTTAAATCGCTAAAAAGGTGAAACGTTAGAATTTGATTCGTAATGTTTTAAACGTTTGTATACGTTTCGTAACGTTCTAAACTTTTGGCATAAATCGCTAAAAAGGTGAAATGTTTGGGTTTGTTTCGTAACATTGTAAACATTTGGATTGGTTTCGTCACGTTTTAAGCGTTTGGCTTAAATCGCTAAAAAGGTGGAACGTTTGGATTTGTTTCGTAATGTTTTAAACGTTTGGATTGGTTTTATAACATTTTAAATGTTTGGCTTAAATCCCTAAAAAAGTGAAATGTTTCAATTTATTTTCTAACGTTTGTAAACGTTTGGCCTAAATCGCTAAGAGGGGGAAACGTTTTGATTTGTTTCGTGACGTTTTAAACATTTTGATTGGTTTTAAAACGTGTTAAACGTTTGGCTTAAATTTCTAAAAAGGTTAAACGTTTCGATTTATTTCGTAACGTTTGTAAACGTTCGGCTTATATCGCTAAAAAGGTGACACGTTTGGATTTGTTTTAAAATGTTTTAAACGTTTTGATTGGGTTCATAACGTTTTAAACGTTTGGCTTAAATCGCTAAAAAGGTGAAACTTTTAGATTTGATTCGTAGTGTTTGTAAACATTTGGCTTATGTCGCTAAATAGGGGAAACATTTGAATTTGTTTCGTAATGTTTGTAAACGTTTGGCTTAAATCACTAAAAAGGAGACACGTTTGGATTTGTTTTGTAACGTTTTAAACGTTTGGATAGGTTTCATAACGTTTTAAATGTTTGGCTTAAATCGCTAAAAATGTGAAACATTTGGATTTGTTGCGTAATATTTGTAAATGTTTGGCTTAAATCGCTAAAAAGGTGAAACATTTGGATTTATTTCGTAATGTTTTAAACGTTTGGATTGGTTTTGTAACGTGTTAAACATTTGGCTTAAATTGATATAAAGGTGAAACTTTTGAATTTGTTTCGTATCTTTTGTAAACGTTTGACATAAATCGCTAAAAAGGTTAAACATTTGAATTTGTTTCGAAACGTTTTAAATGTTTGGCTGAAATCGCTAAAAATGTGAAACGATAGGATTTGTTTCGTAGCATTTTAAAAGTTTGGCTTAAATCACTAAAAAGGTGAAACGTTTGGATTTTTTTAATGTTTTATACTTTTGGATTGGTTTCGTAACATTTTAAACATTTGGCTTAAATCGCTAAAAGGGTGAAACGTTAGGATTTGATTCGTAAGGTTTTAAACGTTTGTATAGGTTACGTTCTAAACGTTTGGCTTAAATCGCTGAAAAGGGGAAACGTTTGGGTTTATTCCGTAACGTTGTAAACATTTGGATTGGTTTCGTTATGTTTGAAACATTTGGCTTAAATCGCTAAAAAGGTGAAACTTTTGGATTTGTTTCGTAACGTTTGTAAACATTTGGCCTATATCGCTAAAAAGGGGAAACATTTGAATTTGTTTCGTAATGTTTGTAAACGTTCGACTTAAATCACTAAAAAGGAGACACGTTTGGATTTGTCTTGTAACGTTTTAGACATTTGGATAGGTTTCATAACATTTTAAATGTTTGGCTAAAATTGGTAAAAATGTGAAACATTTGGATTTGTTTTGTAACATTTGTAAATGTTTGGATTTGTTTCGTAACATTTGTAAATGTTTGGCATAAATCGCTAAAAAGGTGAAACATTTGGATTTATTTCGTAATGTTTTAAACATTTGGATTGGTTTCGTAATGTATTAAACATTTGGCTTAAATTGATATAAAGGTGAAACTTTTTGATTTGTTTCGTATCTTTTGTAAACGTTTGGCATAAATCGCTAAAAAGGTGAAACATTTGATTTTGTTTCGAAACGTTTTGAACGTTTGGCTGAGATCGCTAAAAAGGTGAAACGATAAGATTTGTTTCGTATCATTTTAAAAGTTTGGCTTAAATCACTAAAAAAGTGAAACGTTTGATTTTTTAACGTTTTAAACTTTTCGATTGGTTTGGTAACGTTTTAAACGTTTGTCTTAAATCACTAAAATGGTGAAACTTTATGATTTGATTCGTAACATTTTAAACGTTTGTATAGGTTTCATAACGTTCTAAATGCTTGGCTTAAATCGCTAATAAGGCAAAACGTTTGGGTTTGTTTCGTAATGTTGTAAACATTTGGATTGGTTTCGTCACGTTTTAAGCGTTTGGCTTAAATCGCTAAAAAGGTGGAACGTTTTGGATTTGTTTCGTAACGTTTTAAACGTTTGGATTGGTTTCATAACGTTTTAAATGTTTGGCTTGAATCGCTAAAAAGGTGAAACGTTTGAATTTATTTTCTAACGTTTGTAAACGTTTGGCCTAAATCGCTAAGAGGGTTAAACGTTTAGATTTGTTTCATGACGTTTTAGACGTTTTGATTGGTTTCATAACGTGTTAAACGTTTGGCTTAAATTGCTAAAAAGGTGAAACGTTTCGATTTTTTTCGTAACGTTTGTAAACGTTTGGCTTTAATTGCTAAAAAGGTGAAACGTTTGGATTTGCTTAGAAATATTTTAAACGTTTTGATTGGTTTCGAAACGTTTTAAACGTTTGGCTTAAATAGCTAAAAAGGTGAAACTTTTAGATTTGTTTCATAGCGTTTGTAAACATTTGGCTTATATCGCTAAAAAGGGGAAACATTTGAATTTGTTTCGTAATGTTTGTAAACGTCCGGCTTAAATCACTAAAAAGGAGACACGTTTGGATTTGTTTTGTAATATTTTAAACATTTGGATAGGCTTCGTAACTTTTTAAATGTTTGGCTTAAATCGCTAAAAATGTGAAACGATAGGATTTGTTTCGTAACATTTTAAAAGTTTGGCTTAAATCACTAAAAAGGTGAAACGTTTGGATTTTTTTAATGTTTTATACTTTTGGATTGGTTTCGTAACATTTTAAACATTTGGCTTAAATCGTTAAAAGGGTGAAACGTTAGGATTTGATTCGTAAGGTTTTAAACGTTTGTATAGGTTACGTTCTAAACGTTTGGCTTAAATCGCTGAAAAGGGGAAACGTTTGGGTTTATTCCGTAACGTTGTAAACATTTGGATTGGTTTCGTCATGTTTGAAACATTTGGCTTAAATCGCTAAAAAGGTGAAACTTTTGGATTTGTTTCGTAACGTTTGTAAACATTTGGCTTATATCGCTAAAAAGGGGAAACATTTGAATTTGTTTCGTAATGTTTGCAAACGTTCGACTTAAATCACTAAAAAGGAGACACGTTTGGATTTGTCTTGTAACGTTTTAGACATTTGGATAGGTTTCGTAACATTTTAAATGTTTGGCTAAAATTGGTAAAAATGTGAAACATTTGGATTTGTTTCGTAACATTTGTAAATGTTTGGATTTGTTTCGTAACATTTGTAAATGTTTGGCATAAATCGCTAAAAAGGTGAAACATTTGGATTTATTTCGTAATGTTTTAAACGTTTGGATTAGTTTCGTAATGTATTAAACATTTGGCTTAAATTGATATAAAGGTGAAACTTTTTGATTTGTTTCGTATCTTTTGTAAACGTTTGGCATAAATCGCTAAAAAGGTGAAACATTTGATTTTGTTTCGAAACGTTTTGAACGTTTGGCTGAGATCGCTAAAAAGGTGAAACGATAAGATTTGTTTCGTAGCATTTTAAAAGTTTGGCTTAAATCACTAAAAAAGTGAAACGTTTGATTTTTTAACGTTTTAAACTTTTCGATTGGTTTCGTAACGTTTTAAACGTTTGTCTTAAATCGCTAAAATGGTGAAACTTTATGATTTGATTCGTAACATTTTAAACGTTTGTATAGGTTTCATAACGTTCTAAATGCTTGGCTTAAATCGCTAATAAGGCAAAACGTTTGGCTTTGTTTCGTAATGTTGTAAACATTTGGATTGGTTTCGTCACGTTTTAAGCGTTTGGCTTAAATCGCTAAAAAGGTGGAACGTTTTGGATTTGTTTCGTAACGTTTTAAACGTTTGGATTGGTTTCATAACGTTTTAAATGTTTGGCTTGAATCGCTAAAAAGGTGAAACGTTTGAATTTATTTTCTAACGTTTGTAAACGTTTGGCCTAAATCGCTAAGAGGGTTAAACGTTTAGATTTGTTTCATGACGTTTTAGACGTTTTGATTTGTTTCATAACGTGTTAAACGTTTGGCTTAAATTGATAAAAAGGTGAAACGTTTCGATTTTTTTCGTAACGTTTGTAAACGTTTGGCTTTAATTGCTAAAAAGGTGAAACGTTTGGATTTGTTTAGAAATATTTTAAACGTTTTGATTGGTTTCGAAACGTTTTAAACGTTTGGCTTAAATCGCTAAAAAGGTGAAACTTTTAGATTTGTTTCATAGCGTTTGTAAACATTTGGCTTATATCGCTAAAAAGGGGAAACAGTTGAATTTGTTTCGTAATGTTTGTAAACGTCCGGCTTAAATCACTAAAAAGGAGACACGTTTGGATTTGTTTTGTAATATTTTAAACATTTGGATAGGCTTCGTAACTTTTTAAATGTTCGGCTTAAATCGCTAAAAATGTGAAACATTTGGATTTGTTTCGTAACATTTTGTTTACACCGGCCCGAAGAATTGTTGGACAAGAGCATCATGTGGGCTTACCAAGGATTCAGGCCCAATAGAAAGCCTTTCCAGATAAGTTTTCTTATTATTATTAGGAGTTTGTAGTTCATCAGGAGTATTTTTTCTTAAGAGTATTAGTTCTAGTTTAATTAGGAATCTCGATTGTGTAGAGCTATAAATAGCTCAGAGCTTCATTATTTTTGTATCAACAAATCAATCAATCAAAAAACAAAGCCCAGTGCTTTTTATCCCGCAATCCCCGGATTGTTTTTATTTAGGAGTAGTTTTCAGTATTAATCTCTCCTGAGTTCATAGCTCCTAGATTATTACTATTAGATCACATGCTTAAGTGTTTTTAACCAAAGAAGCCCTGTGAATATCTACATAGGTTCGTTAAAGTATCAAACCTCAAACCGATCCCGATTATAAATTCAAAAATTCGAGTCCGGAATATTTCCAGACGAACATCTTTTGGTGACTCCACTGGGGAAATTAGTTTATGGTTAGCACAAAAACGGACTTTAAGGACGATTCCAGGCACGCTCGGTGTGTACGCCGACAACAACTGAAGGGAGGTGACGTAGTAGAAGAATCTGACTCGGACAAATCTGAAATCATGGCTAAAGACAAACAGGTGAACCAATCGAACAAATTGCCGAATACTTCGGACACCGATGGGAACCTACAAAAGGAAAACCTGGGACGACTCTCTTCTGGGCAGTCCACTGCCGATCAGGCTTACAGACGGGCCGAACAAAACCAGACACCGAATCGATTCGGATATCCAGGTGGTTCGGCCGAAACAACGCAGCAACCCAATAAGTTAGGGTATACATATGGATCGGTCAAGCTCTTGACGAGGCATGATGCCGAATCTTCTGGAAGGACCGATCACCCGGGGGCAAGCACTTCGAATCCTCAAGGCGAGCCCAGACCACAGGGAGCTGCTACTGGAGCAAACACCCAAGAACCCAATATGGGCGAACGCTCGTCTTCCGAAGGGGGCGAGCCTAATATTTACAACCAGGGGCAACTTGTGGACATGCTAGAGAGACTTGGGGTAGATCTGAGACCAATGCCTCGCCCGTCATACATGAAGCCCTATCCAGACTGGATCGATAAGTTATACCCTTTTCCAAGGGGATACAAAGTACCCGAATTCAGTTTGTTCTCGGGCGAGGAAAAGGGGCAATCGACGGTCGAACATGTCGCCCGGTTTTCAGCCCAGTGTGGCAAAGCTGCGGCGCACGATTTTTGGAAACTTCGGTTGTTCGCCAGTTCCCTAACCAAGATGGCATTCACGTGGTACTCAAGGTTATCACTGAACTCGGTGGATACCAGAAAAGATCTCGACATCCTCTTCCATGCGGAATTTTACAGAGCACCACCTGATGTCACCCTTACTGATTTGGCTCGAATTTCTCAATTACCGAGCGAATCGGCAGAAAAGTATATCGGCCGATTTAGGAAACTTAGAACAAGGTGCTCCACTAAGATGTCTGAGGCCGATTGTGTTCCTATGGTGGTAAGGGGAATGAGCTTCGCCATGAGGGAGCACTTCGAATGTCATCGATTCTGTGACTTATTTGAATTGACAAACAGGGTGACGAGTTACGAAAGACTTCTCCAAGAGAAGGAACAGAGGCGAGGCGCTTCTAAAGGAACCTACTACAAGGACCAACTGGACGTGGCCGTATTGTCGGAGAGTGAAGATAGTAGCTCTGAAGATGAAGTCAACATGGCCGAATTTTTGGGGACTAAGCCTCTGGAATGTTCGGCCTTAAGAAAACCCGGTTTCGTTAAGAAAAATAAAACCGCAGTGGTACAGAAGAAATACTCCTTCGATTTAACCAAGGCCGACGAGATCTTTGATGCCTTGTTCAAGGATGGACAGATCGCCCTCAGTGAGGGACACGTAATCCCACCACCAGAGGAGCTGGTCGGAAAGGATTATTGTAAATACCATAATTCCTGGAGGCACAGCAGGAGTAACTGTGTGAATTTTAGAAACGTGATCCAGAAGGCGATCAACGAGGGGAAACTCTTGTTTCCAACAAAGAAAGAGGTTGATGCAAAGTACGTCTCCATTAATACTGTTCGGCCTCACTTCGACAGCTTCCTGGAGCAGGGGCAGATCCAGAGAAAGTGGAATCCTAGAAAACCTAAACCCAGGGTGGAAACCGATGGTTCTAAATGGCGAGGAGAAAAAGGGCGACCTCAGCAACAAAAGAGGAAACGCCACAGCTCGCCTACTGCAGAGTTAACTTGCCCATCATATAGTACTTGTTTCGAAGCTAAGAGGGCCGAAAGAGTAAGGGAGCATCCTAAGACATTCAAGCCTAAATCGCCCACGGAACAGTGGCAGAGGCATCAGCCACAGCGGGAGTCTAAAACAACCGTGTTCAAAAGGATTTTTCGGCCAACGGAGGAGACCCCTCGTATGACGAAAACCCAAAAGAGGCGTATGTAGAGGTTGTGACAAGAGTCGAGGGCAAACCACCACTCACGATTGGCACTAGAGGCCGAACAGAGGGATAAAACGATAACCGAGAGGTTGGGCAATAGGGGTCGGATCGAAACTACTGTCGAGCCACATGAACGAAGAACCCCTAAGGTAAGAAAGATATGGGTCCCGAAGCAAGTGGGTCGAACAGAAGATTTGACCAGCACAACTAAAAAGATAGAGGCCCACAAGAGCGAGGCAGATACTGGCGAGAAACAATCTTACAAAGACGTGCTTGTTTCTCACCAAGGTGGTCAGTTAAAAGCAAAATTACCCAAAGATCGTGAGGTAATCGTTTCACACAAAAAGGGATGAATAGTGGCAACTAAGCACGAGGGTTGCGCTCGTTGCGGGACTTAACCCAACACCTTTTGAAAGCTTGGGTCCCGGTTGTCAGGGACGAGTACGGAGTGAAAGTGGTCACACTTCCTGATTCTTATAGAAGCAAGCCTGGGCAAAAGGCGACGTTGGAAGGCGATGTAATCGTCCCAGAAGGTGATAGTGCTGATAACATGGCAGTAGTATCACTTAGTAAACCCCAAACGAGGATGACAAGGCATATTTGGCCGCTATATATCAAGGCCGATTTGAACGGGGTGTCAGTCAACAGGGTCCTTATTGATAACGGAGCCGCGGTGAATATACTACCGGCAAAGATGCTCAAGAAGCTCGGCATAGATCGGGATCAGCTAGACCCAACTGACGTTTACATGACCGATTTCGCCGGGGGCGAGACGCCGTCTGAGGGATACATTACTCTCAGGATAAAGGTTGGGCGAGTAGAGACCGAAGAGGGATTCTTCGTGGTCAACGCCCGGAGCAACTACAACATATTACTCGGCCGAGATTGGATACACTCCAATATGTGCATACCGTCCACCATGCATCAAATGTTGTTCATATGGTGAGAGGACGGTGAAGCCGAAGTTGTACAGGGCGATCCCAACCCCTTCGGCGAAGATCATAATGTGCTTGAGCAACATTTATATGACGAAGAAGTGCGAAACATACAGTTCCTTAGTTCCAAAGGGGAGGCGAGCGTACCCCGATTGTTGGTCAACTCGGATCGGCGAATGTCAATGACCCTTGGGGCAACGGCCGATCTACTATCATCAAACGTTTAGAATGATAGCACGACACAAGGAATTAAGGGAGAAGATCAGACAGCTGGCTTCTCTATATGACGTTGCATCGGCCGAATGCATCTACGTGGACTAGGATCAAGACCCAACAGGATCACTGAGAATCGGGGATATACAGCTGGCAACAGGGAAACTGGAAGATGATCTCGCCCAGGTACAAGATGACTTGTTAGAAGTGAACTTGGGCACGGCTGAATCGCCCAAACCTATATATATCAACGCCGGGTTAGATGAAGAATTCCAAGGACGGCTGATCGCCTTGCTCATCGAATTCCGCGACTGTTTCGCCTGGTCATACGATGAAATGCCGGGCCTCGATCCAGATATCGCCGAACACAAACTACCTCTGAAAATTGGATTTTGGCCATTTTGACAGCCCCCCCGACGAATGTCAAGAGAAGTGGATACCCTCATCCAAGACGAAATTAAACGGTTAAAAGATGCCAAATTTATCGGAGAAGCTCAGTATACCGAATGGCTATCTAACATCGTCCCTGTGATGAAGAAAACGGAAAATTAAGGGTATGTGTGGATTTTTGAAACCTCAACCTGGCCACGTCTAAGGACGAATACCCTATGCCTGTGACCGATATGCTGATAGATAGAGCAGCGGGGCACACGATGCTCAGTTTCCTCGACGCACACTTCGGGTACAATCAAGTACCAATCAACAAGGAAGACGTAACTAAAAAAGCTTTCAGATGTCCTGGGCCGATGGAGCTTACGAATGGGTCGTTATGCCTTTCGGCTTGAAGAACGCGGGTGCGACCTACCAAAGAGCGATGAATAAAATGTTCAGAGGACTGGATTGCCTTGAAGTATACATTGATGATGTGGTGGTGAAGTCGAATACCGAGGAGGTTCATTTGGCCGATCTGAGGAAAGGGTTCGAGCGCATACGGTCTAATGGGTTAAAAATGAACCCTCTTAAATGCGCATTCGGAGTATCGGCTGGAAACTTCTTGGGTTTCTTGGTTCACCAGCAGGGAGTAGAGATAGATAAAAACAAAGCCAAGGCGATCATTAATGCTGAACCACCTAAAACCAAGAAGCAGCTTCAGAGACTGATCGGTCAAATAAATTTCCTCAGACCATTCATAGAAAACACAGCAGGCCGACTTCGCAGTTGGAGTCTTCTTCTACGAAGAAAGGAGACCGATCACTGGATATGGACGGACGAGCAGCAGAAGGTGTTCGACGATTTAAAAGAGTACCTGGCAAAACCTCCGGTCATGACCCCTCCGAAGCCGAATAAACCATTGTTGCTTTATTTATCAGCTGCACATGAATCCCTGGGGTGTATGCTCGCCCAAGAGGATAACGGGGTCGAAAGAGCGGTCTATTATCTGAGCCGTGGGCTGACCGATACTGAGATTCGCTATACCGACATAGAGAAGATGTGTCTGTGTTTGTACTTTACGTACTGCAAGCTACGATATTACATGTTGCCAGTAGTAGTGTACGTATTATCCCAGACCGATATCATTAAGTATATTCTGTCAAAACCATACTTAAGAAATCGGATTGGGAAGTGGGCGATCGCTATGTCCAAGTTTACATTGGTATACGTTCCCCAGAGAGCAGTAAAAGGACAAGTGTTGGCCGATTTCCTGGCCGATCATCCTGGTATTACCCTTAGGGAGGAAACAATTAGTTGCTGCGACATAGCCATATGGGAGATGTGGTTCGATGGGTTCAGGACTAGCCAGGGGGCAGGCGCCGGAGTACACATCGTCTCGCCCCTGGGGCATCTTACCGACTATCGTTCAAACTCCAGTTTCAGTGTACCAACAACAAAGCAGAATACGAAGCCCTGATATTTGGTATCGAAATTTTGGCCGAGCTGGGGGCAAAGGCAATCAACGTTAGAGGCGATTCTTTGTTGGTCATCAAACAAGTGATTGGCGAATTCAAGTGCGAGTCCGAACTATTGGTGAGGCATTCAACAAGGCGAAGCACCTGATCGAAGGATTCCATGATACAAGGATGGAATACACCGAGAGGGCCGATAACGGTGTCTTGAATGATCTGGCTCAACACGGCAGTGGGTACAAGTTGAATCTCCAGTTCGACGCAATCGAAAGAGAAACGCCGAATTTCCATACTGGGGGCATCACCATCGATGAAAGGAAATATTCGGTCTACCAATTGGATGTCACCCAAGATTGGAGGACTGAAATCATAAGATGGTTTGAGGATCAAGACCATACGAATAGGAGGTTAAGGATCTTGGCCCTAAACTACGTCGTTCTATGAGGCGAATCATACAAAAGGGTTTTGAAGGGCTACTCTTCAGGTGCATCGATCCAAAGGAAATAATGTTAGCAAAGGCCGAAGTACATGAGGGGATAGCGGGCGCTCACCAGGCAGGCCCCAGAATGAGATGGTTGATCCATAAATACGGCTTCTATTGGCCGAAAATGGAACAAGACTGCGTAAGATATGCTAAATGGTGTGAAGCCTGCCAGAAATGTGTCTCGATATAGCACGTCCCGGCCGAAGAACTCCATTCCATCATCAAGCCATGGCCATTTAGAGGATGGGCGGTCGACCTCATAGGAAAAATATATCCCGGCTCGTCAGATGGCCATACTTTTATCATCATCGCCACTTGCTATTTCACCAAGTGGGTCGAAGCAAAGCCTCTAAAATTGCCCACGCAAGAGGCCGTGATCAAGTTTTTTAAAGAGTACATCATTCACCGACATGGCCCACCCGAATCCATAACCACTGATCAAGGGACGATGTTCACAGGAGGCGATATAGTTTGGTGGGCGTCTCAGATGAAGATCAAAATGCTGCACTCAGCACCATACTATGCGCAAGCCAACGGACAGGCCGAGGCGACGGATAAGGCTATTAAGCTTATCGTTCAGAAGATGATTGAAGAAAACCCAAGACAATGGCATGTGTTGTTGTCAGAAGCAGTTTGGGCGAATAGGAACAGCCAAAAGTCGGCCACAAGAACTTCACCTTTCCGAATGGTGTATGGGTATGATGCTATGTTGCCAATGGAGCTTACTGTGATGTCTACTCGCTGTTCATACCAGAATATATTTTCCAAGGACGATTACTTTGATAAGATGGTCATAGACTCCTTAGATCTCTACGAGGAGAGATTGGCGGCATTAGATCACCTTGAAGCCCAGAAAAGAAGGGTTGAAAGGGCATATAATAAGCGGGTGAAACCGAAGTCATTTGCCATAGGCTATATGGTATGGAAGGCGATCCTACCTATTGGCCATAAAGACAAGCGACTTGGTAAATGGAGTCCGAACTGGGAAGGCCCGTTTATCGTAACTACCAAGTTAACAGGCGGTGCGTATGTACTGGCGAATATTGACGGGGAGGAACACGACAGGGCGATCAATGGTCAATTTCTAAAGAAATATATTCCCAGTTGTTGGGAGAACATTGACCGACGACTGTTTGGAGCCGACAAAGAGTGACACAACATATATATATCGGACGTTCAAAGACCGATAGTCGTTTCACCAAGGCCGAAATTAAAAATGTATTCTTTTTTAATTGCTATTCGGCCAATTACTTTTACAAGCTTGCTTTAGCAAGGCCGATACATGTAAAACCTTATGGCTATGTTTGGCCATGTATTGTTACAGTTGAGTTTTTTCAACGGGTCCTCCGTTTTTCTCAACTTTCTAATAAGAAATTATGAAGTACAAATTAAAAATATCGGGCTAATAAAAGACCGATAATAATGATGGAAACATGAACACAAAATGCGCAGTAACAAAATATTCGGCCCCCTCGACCGATTAACATACAAAATAAAGCAATGTTATCAAAAGATATGGCCTCCAGGCCGATCAAAAAAGCATTAGTATTCAGATATTATAGAGTAAAAATTGAAATTGTTCTAGACTTGGTATTACTACAACATTGCTAAAAATGGCTAAAAGTATCGCCCATCTCACTGCGAACAGTGCTGAAAGACTTGCGGGCTTCTTCCACCTTGGGCTTCATCTTTGCAATGCTCTGTTTCAGGAGGTTTCAGCTCTTTTTGACATCGACACCTTCGAGCAAACTTTTATCCATGGAGGCTTCCAGCTCGCCGATGCCATTCTCTTCAACCCCCAGCTCCAGCTTCATAGCAGCAATTTTGTCTTGAAGCTCTTTTGCGTGCTCCCGGCAATTGGTCAGGGTTGAAACAACCGATTTCACAGTTACCTTCAACGCCTCCAGTTTTTCTTTGGCTTCGGCCTCTTGAGAGGTTAACTGGTCATGCTCGATTTGGATCAGCATCTATTCATCGTATATCTTTTGAAAAGCGGGGAGTGATGCAGATAATTTAACCATGGCGCCACGAGCTTTCTTGCTGATGATTTCTGGAGGAGCGTCGACCAGGGCAGTTTCCTCGACTTGAAAAGAGCAATGCCCTGTGACTTCATCTCAGAAATGACATCCAGATGGTCTCCCCAGTTCTCGGAAGACTCGCTAGTAACCTCCGCCTGTATTTCGCCTTCTAGCATAAGCAATTCCTCATCTTCACTGTCCTAATCCAAGAAAGCGGCTGCCTTTGCTGCCACGTCATCCTGATCGGTCGGAGACAAAGGGATCTGCCATGTTTGCCCACAATAAAAGATCAGCTGCTAGGCGATCAGTTTAAGCAAGAAAATATTAAAAACTTACCTTGGAGTTTGGAGTTTTGGGCTTCGCCGCGAAGTTAAGGTATTCTGAATCCAGGGGCGACAGAAGCTGAGGAGTCTCCATTCGCCTCAAAATCTCCGAAGCATTAGGAGTCTGAGAACTAGTGGCCAGCGAAGTTTGGTTATTGCCTTCACCTTCGAGAGGCTGAGATTCGCCCCTGGATTGAATATCGCCTCCATTCTGAGTATCGCCCTTGGAGGACGAATGGCAGCTTTGCGAAGGGGTAGCGGCAGGAGACAGATCAAACATAGAAGATCCTTTATTTTCGGCGACTCCCCTGACAGATTTACCCTTGGACTCAGATCGCCCTTTCTTTGCCCTTGGTTCTTTGTTTGAAGTTTTGGCAGCTCTCTTCTTTTTTGACTTCTTCGCCATTGGGTTTTCTTCCTCATGGTCATTCTCCCAGTTGTCTTCCTTCTCGAAGCGAGGGATGCTGACTGCAAAGAAGTACCAAGTGTCAAAATAAAGATAATTAATTGACTTAACAAAAAATACTTTCAAATACCTGGGATTCTCTGGTACCCGATGCGCACCAGTTCGGCTACAGATTCTTCGTAAGGTGGGCATCAGATGCCATTATACGTTACTCCCAAATCAGTTAAGTCAACTTTATCTTTCTTTTTTCTAGACTTGGGTTTTTTAATAGGGGCGATTGTGGCATAATTACATTTCGGTACGTGAGGGACTTGTACTTAAATTTGGGGCGAACCTTTTCTAAAAAGAGTTGGTAGGGCAGGTGATTATATTTTTCCTCCCAAATTTTATCCCATTTTTTATAAAAATTAGACCGAGCTATTCTCCTATGTTCTTGCATTTTAAGATTCATTTATGGGCGATCTAAAGGGTCGAATTTGAATTTGTAAAAACGTTCAAAACAAGAAATTTCAAAATGATAACCGAGAATACCTGTAAAAGATTGCCGTTTTGGGGCCTGCAAAAGAAATAAATCGGCATGAGTGGGTTTTCTGGTCAAAGGAGGCAAATCGAAATTATGAAGTGAAAGAATTTCTTTGGGTGATAAATTGAAGTATGTATGGACGATGGAAGTCCACCAGTCGGTGAATCCAGAAGTACAGATGGTCTTGACACTGGGGTGAGACAGTTCATATATAGGGGGAAGGTAAGCTCTGTTTAGACGGTTTATGTATTGGAGTTCGGCGAAATTATCAATAGAGGTTCTATGGGTCCCGCGATTATTGAAGGCGATCAATAAAGGACAGGGAATTCCTTGGGCGAAGCCAAATTGGCGAGACACATAGTTAGGACAATAAGGTTCGACCCCACTACGATCATATTCTAGTCCCGCTATCAAATTCCTTGATTTAAGGGCACTTCCCCAATAAGGACCGCCGAGCTTCAATCTTGGATTGGTCGCAATGGCTTCTTCCATATTCTCTATATCCCACCCGGCGAGGAGCCAAGACAGGGGGTATGTAAGCTGAAGAGCGGGGCACATTAACTCCGGCGATCTTATCGCATGATTGTTGAACACTTGGAGTACGTCCAGTATGTGCGGAAGGCGTGTGCTGGTCGAAATCAGTTGGAAACCACAAAGTTCGGCTTTGATTGGTGGGCCGACTTCAAATAGCTTTGGAAAATACATCGCGAGCCATAGTTGGGCGATCCAGAGGGGACCTCCTGGGCACTTGAAAGTTCTGGGGTCTTTGAGTGGCACGATGTCGCCTAAAGAGCGATATAGGTGAGCTAGGACGAATTCGCCTATGGTGCATCGGCGTCCTTCGGCGAGTGCAGCAGCTAACATGAAACAGTCTTCAGTCACTCGAAAAGAGGATGTGCATAGAACATTCTTGGCGAGGAAAAAAGCCAAGAAGGCGACATGCTCATTATGGTCGGGTTTGTACGGCTCTTCGCCCATGAATAACTTCACAAAGGAGCCATAACTTTTTTGCGCCTTTGTCAGGTTAAATTTCAGACACTCGGCATAGGGGTTTGGGTTGATTCGTTCTCCGTTGATCGGAATATTTAGCATCAGTGCCAGATTAAGCAAGGTGATGGTCATCGGCTCGGACTTGAAATAGAACCAATTGATCGCACTTGACCAGTAGAGCGATGCCCCCATGATGTAATGTTTGACGATGGGTCTGCTCGCCTTGCACAGATTGATGAGGTCAAAAATCCCTATGTCCATCCATAACTGGCGATAATGAGGAGAGAGCCTGATTACCCAGTTGGAGAAACCTGTATGCTCGATCGGCCAATTCCTGAAAGTGTTACCGACCCATACTGATGACTGGTGGGGTAAGGAAAATCTAGGGAGAGCGTCTTCTTGAAAGGGAGAGGCTAGGTCCAGAGATGGCTAGGAGAGGTTATGATAGGACCGATACAAAGTTGATTATCGCCTGCGTCAGTGATTACCTTGAGTTCAGTGTTCGGGGCATTGGATCGGACTTCATCGATCTTAGCCGATACTTGTTCAACGAGGTTTGTGTTGGGAGCAGCCATGATGCCTGCAATAAATCGCCTAGATAAGACAACTGAAAGATAAGGTGAGTAAAAGACGAAACGGGCGATGATGGAAGGACAAGTGCTTACCAGGACGAATGTTGCAGAGTGCTTAGAGTTGCTGAAGAGAGAGAAAGCTTGTTGAATGCAGAGAAAGTAGGTGAATGAACAAATGAGATGATATTTTTCTAAAAAGTGAAAAATCGGAGGAAGCCAAAGGATCATGGAGTTAAGACGTGGCATCGTGGAAGACAGCTGGTGATGAGGTGGCGCGAAAGGGGGTACCAGACAGTCAATAGATGCGCACCCTTCTAAATCCGAATGTGGTGCTTGGGCCGCAATATTGGACCGAGAAGCATCAGAGATGGGCCTAAAAAGGGGAACAAGCCCAAAATAAGTGTTTCAGGCTTGTTGGGGGCATTGTTTACACCGGCCCGAAGAATTGTTGGACAAGAGCATCATGTGGGCTTACCAAGGGATTCAGGCCTAATAGACTGCCTTTCCAGATTAGTTTTTCTTATTATTATTAGGAGTTTGTAGTTCATCAGGAATCTCGATTGTGTAGAGCTATAAATAGCTCAGAGCTTCATTATTTTTGTATCAACAAATCAATCAATCAAAAAACCATGCCCAGTGCTTTTTATCCCGCAATCCCCGGATTGTTTTAATTTAGGAGTAGTTTTCAGTATTAATCTCGCCTGAGTTCATAGCTCCCAGATTTTTACTATTAGATCACGTGGTTAAGTGTTTTTAACCAAAGAAGCCCTGTGAATATCTAAATAAGTTCGTTAAAGTATCAAACCTCAAACCGATCCCGATTATAAATTCAAAGATTCGAGTCCGGAATATTTCCAGGCGAACACAATTGTAAATGTTTGGCTTAAATCGCTAAAAAGGTGAAACGTTTGGATTTATTACGTAGTGTTTTAAACGTTTGGATTGGTTTCGTAACGTATTAAACATTTGTCTTAAATTGATATAAAGGTTAAACTTTTGGATTTGTTTCGTATCTTTTGTAAACGTTTGGCTTAAATCGCTAAAAATGTGAAACATTTGGATTTGTTTCGAAACGTTTTAAACGTTTTGCTGAAATCACTAAAAAGGTGAAACGATAGGATTTGTTTCGTAACATTTTAAAAGTTTGGCGTAAATCTCTAAAAAGATGCAACGTTAGGATTTTGTTTCGTACCGTTTTAAACGTTTGGCCTAAATCGCTATAAAGGGGAAACGTTAGGATTTGTTTCGCAACATTTTAAACGTTTAGCCTAAATAGCTAAAAAGGTGAAACGTTAGGATTTGTTTCGTAACGTTTTAAAATTTTGGATTGGTTTCGTAACGTTTTAAACGTTTGGATTGGTTTCATAACGTTTAAAATGTTTGGCTTTAATCGCAAAAAGGTGAAACGTTTGGATTTTTTTCGTAACGTTTGCAAATGCTGGGCTTAAATAGCTAAAAAGGTGAAACGTTCGGATATGTTTCGTAACGTCTTAAACGTTTGTATTGGTTTCGTAACGATTTAAATGTTTAACTTAAATCGCTAAATAGGAGAAACATTTGGATTTGTTTCGTAACGTTTTAAACATTTGGATTGGTTCTATAAAAAATTTAAACGTTTGGATTTGTTTCATAACGTTTGTAAATGTTTGGCTTAAATTGCTAAAAACGAGAAACGTTTAGATTTGTTTCGTAACGTTTTAAATGTTTGGATTAAATCACTGAAAAGGTGAAAAGTTTGGATTTCAATTGTAACGTTTTAAACGTTTGGATTGGTTTCGCAAGGTTTTAAATGTTTGGCTTAAATCGCAAAAAAGGTGAACCGTTAGAATTTAATTCGTAACGTGTTATACGTTTGTAATGGTTTCGTAACGTTCTAAATGTCTGGCTTAAATCGTTAAAAAGGTGAAACGCTTAGATTTGTTTCGAATAGTTTTAAACATTTGGCTAACATCGCTAAAAAGGTAGGATTTATTTCACAGCGTTTTAAACGTTTGGCTTAAATAACAAAAATGAGGTAACGTTAGGATTTGTTTGTACCGTTTTAAAAGTTTGGCCTAAATCGCTAAAAAGGTGAAACGTTAGGATTTGTTTCGTAACGTTTTTAACGTTTAGATTGGTTTTGTAATGTTGTAAACGTTCGGCTTAAATCTCTATAAAGGTGAAACGTTTGGATTTGTTTCGGAACGTTTTAACGTTTGGATTGGTTTCGTAGCGTTTTAAATGTTTCGCGTAAATCACTAAAAAAGTTAAAAGTTTGGATTTATATCGTAACGTTTGTAAACGTTTCGCTTAAATCGCTAAAAAAGGGAAACGTTTGGATTTGTTTCGTAACGTTTTAAACATTTGGATTGGTTCTATAAAAAATTTAAACGTTTGGATTTGTTTCGTAACGTTTGTAAATGTTTGGCTTAAATCGCTAAAAACGAGAAACGTTTAGATTTGTTTCGTAACGTTTTAAATGTTTGGCTTAAATCACTGAAAAGGTGAAAAGTTTGGATTTCATTTGTAACGTTTTGAACGTTTGGATTGGTTTCGCAAGGTTTTAAATGTTTGGCTTTAAATTGCAAAAAATGTGAACCGTTAGAATTTAATTCGTAACGTGTTATACGTTTGTAATGGTTTCGTAACGTTCTAAATGTCTGGCTTAAATCGTTAAAAAGGTGAAACGCTTAGATTTGTTTCGAATAGTTTTAAACATTTGGCTAGCATCGCTAAAAAGGTAGGATTTATTTCATAGCGTTTTAAAAGTTTGGCTTAAATAACAAAATGAGGTAACGTTAGGATTTGTTTGTACCGTTTTAAAAGTTTGGCCTAAATCGCTAAAAAGGTGAAACGTTAGGATTTGTTTCGTAACGTTTTTAACGTTTAGATTGGTTTTGTAACGTTGTAAACGTTCGGCTTAAATCTCTATAAAGGTGAAACGTTTGGATTTATTTCGGAACGTTTTAACGTTTGGATTGGTTTCGTAGCGTTTTAAATGTTTCGCGTAAATCGCTAAAAAGGTGAAAAGTTTGGATTTATATCGTAACATTTGTAAACGTTTCGCTTAAATCGCTAAAAAAGGGAAACGTTTGGATTTGTTTCGTAACGTTTTAAACTTTTGGATTGGTTCTATAAAAAATTTAAACGTTTGGATTTGTTTCGTAACGTTTGTAAATGTTTGGCTTAAATCGCTAAAAACGAGAAACGTTTAGATTTGTTTCGTAACGTTTTAAATGTTTGGCTTAAATCACTGAAAAGGTGAAAAGTTTGGATTTCATTTGTAACGTTTTGAACGTTTGGATTGGTTTCGCAAGGTTTTAAATGTTTGGCTTTAAATCGCAAAAAAGGTGAACCGTTAGAATTTAATTCGTAACGTGTTATACGTTTGTAATGGTTTCGTAACGTTCTAAATGTCTGGCTTAAATCGTTAAAAAGGTGAAACGCTTAGATTTGTTTCGAATAGTTTTAAACATTTGGCTAACATCGCTAAAAAGGTAGGATTTATTTCATAGCGTTTTAAAAGTTTGGTTTAAATAACAAAAATGAGGTAACGTTAGGATTTGTTTGTACCGTTTTAAAAGTTTGGCCTAAATCGCTAAAAAGGTGAAACGTTTGGATTTGTTTCGTAATGTTTTTAACGTTTAGATTGGTTTTGTAACGTTGTAAACGTTCGGCTTAAATCTCTATAAAGGTGAAACGTTTGGATTTGTTTCGGAACGTTTTAACGTTTGGATTGGTTTCGTAGCGTTTTAAATGTTTCGCGTAAATCGCTAAAAAGGTGAAAAGTTTGGATTTATATCGTAATATTTGTAAATGTTTCGCTTAAATCGCTAAAAAAGGGAAACGTTTGGATTTGTTTCGTAACGTTTTAAACATTTGGATTGGTTCTATAAAAAATTTAAACGTTTGGATTTGTTTCGTAACGTTTGTAAATGTTTGGCTTAAATCGCTAAAAACGAGAAACGTTTAGATTTGTTTCGTAACGTTTTAAATGTTTTGATTGGTTTCATAATGTTTTAAACGTTTGGCTTAAATCGTTGAAAAGGTGAAACGTTTGGTTTTTTTCCTCACTGTTGCTGGCGTTTTGTGATTCGTGTGTATAACTGTAACAACAAGTGTGTGAAAAATTGCGGTCGCGCCCGAAAACGGATTCCAATTTGTAACTTGACTTTTTAAAACAAGCAATTGAGGCTTGGTTAACCTTATATCAAGTACTCCAAAAGATTGCTAAGAACTTGACTAGAAAATATTCTGATTCAACCGTAAATGTGTTTACTGATGGTCCTTCCGAGTTGGAAGACCATTTTCCATATTGCATGTCTTTAATACTAGGGGGTGGAATCAATTTCCATACTAGCTCATCTTCTTGAAATATTACTTCGGCATCAAGAACCTCTGCCGAATTGCTCTCCTCCATATTTTCTTCCATAATATTCTGCATAAGTTCCCTCAAAATTGCAGATGCAGCTGCTGCAAACTCACCATAGGTGAGCTTAATCATGAATTTCTTTGATAATGATGAAGGAGCACGGCTTGTTGTATGGAACAATAGCCGTTCATCCCAACATTTCCTCTGCTTTCTTTTTAACCTCTTGATGAATCTCTAGAGGTTTATTTTCCTTTGGTTGGCCCTTTTTATTTTTCTCAGTAAACTGAATGTGGCCAACATAGGAATCATAGTAGCAAACTGCCACCATGTTAGTGGCAGTGGTAAATAGTTTAATATTCACTACCGATCCCTTGTCAATAAGATCTGGATACTGTTTATGAAATTATGGTAGGTCAATTTGTCTTAGACCTGGACCATATAGGTCTTGGATGGCTTCTCTTACAGCCTCCACGTCAAGTAATCTCCATAGAGGTTGGGGTGGCAGAGGTAGGTCCCTCCCCTGGGGAAAATAGTTGCCCCCTGATCCCATAGGTTGGAAATAATTTTGATTAACCTCTGGATAATCTATGGAAGGATGAACGGCTTCTCTCACAGTCTCCATGTCAAGTGGTTTTCCTAGAGGTTGGGTTGGCAGATGTGGTTTCCTCCCCTGGGGAAAATAGTTGCCCCCTGAGCCCTGAGGTTGGACATAATTTTGATTGACCTCCGGATCATCCATGGATGGATGAACGACTTCTCTCATAGCCTCCATGTCAAGTGGCCTCCCTAGAGGTTGGAGTGGCAGAGGTGGGTTCCTCCCCTGAGGAAAATAGCTGCCCCATGTGCCCTAAAGTTGGACATAATTTTTATTAACCTCTGGATCATCCATGGAAGGATGATTGACAACACCTATATTAAACGGCCTAGAATTCTGACCAGTTTGATTATTAGTTTTAATAGAGTTAACATGAACAGGCTCATCTCTTTTATGAGGTGGTACATGCTTTTTTTCAGGGGGCGATGAGTTCGAGATTGGTACATGGCTAGTGCTTCAAATCTCCTGGACTCCTCTAGATGATTTCCCCCCCCAGTCGGTTAGGATCTTGTTTAGCCGTGTTAACTTCTGCTAAATTAACATGGGATGAAAATTTCACAGAACCTATTAATTCGGCCAAGTAGCATTCCATGGCGAACTGCTTCTTATCCATCATGGCTGACTATGTTTCATCTCGACACCATATCAAGGGCTTCCGCCAATCTCGGCTCAGAATTTCTCCTATAAAAATTTCACAGAACCTATTAATTCGGCCAAATAGCATTCAATGGCGAACTGCTTCTTATCCATCATGGCTGACTCTGTTTCATCTCGACACCATATCAAGGGCTTCCGCCAATCTCGGCTCAGAATTTCTCCTATTTGGTGTTTGTTGCCATTCAGAACATCGTGGTACATCATCACTCACCTCTCCATGGAGAGGTAAATTGTCTTTCTCGATGTTTCTGACCATGCAAGCCACATAGTCTACATGTCCTATATTGGGAGAGTTAGGATCATCCGCTACATCTTGAGATACAATAACATCTTTTCCTTTCTCATTTTGAGTTCTTGGCATACACTACTAGAAAACAGTCATCTAGCGACGGATTTTTATGTCGCTAAATGACCAAAATCCATCGCTAAACACGTTTAGCGACGGATTTGCGACGGATTCTGTCCGTCGCTATATTTTTGGTCGCAACGTTTGATAACGACAGAAAAAAAATTTAGCCACGGATTTTGGTCTCCGTTTTAGCGACGGAATTTTAAATCTGTCGCTAATTAGCGACGGATTTAAATTCGTCACTAATTTTAAAAAAATAAATAAAAATTTAAAATTACATCGGAAAATAAATTTTTTATTTAATCAATCACTCATCTGCACCCTCTGTCACTCACCCAGCCTAGTTAAATCACCCACCTGCATCCACCTGTCAATTTTCTCTAACTTTCCAGTAGGTCACCCATCCTTCCATTGCTCCCACTCAAGACTCTTTAACCTTGTAGTTCTCCCGCTCATAAATCTGTCGCTAAAATGCTGTCACTAAATCCGTCGCTATTCAAGAAAATAGGGACGGATTTTAGATCCGTCACTAAAATCCGTCGCTAAAATGCAGTTTTCTAGTAGTGATAACTCTAGGGTCCCACTGGGCGTGCCAAAAATTGTTACTGGCGTTTTGTGATTTGTGAAAATAACTGTAACAACAAGTGTGTGTGAATTTGCGGGTGTGCGAGGAAGCGGATACCAATTTGTGAAACTTGACTTCTTAAAAAAAACAATTGGGGTTTAGTTAACCTTACTACAAGTACTCCAATGAGTAATGCTAAGAAAACTTGAATAGATAAATAAAGAGATTTAATAGTAAAGTTCTTTACTGATTGAAGAAAATTGAAATTGCTGAGTGTTTGTGTGTTTAGCCTTTGGGCGTGTTTTTTGGATGATTGATGGGGGGTTTAATCTTCCTGCTCTTCTCTTATTTATAGCCTTTAGCTTTTGCAGAAACTGTTTGTCATCTTCAAATGCACACGTTCTCACAGCACCTCTGCACTTCTACAAACTGCTCCTGAACTGTTGCTTTACAAAAACGCACGTGATTTCTTGCATTTATGCCAATTGAACTTCTGAAAAAAATATCCTTGGCCTTTTGGCCATGTAAACACGGTTAAATGGCCATTCTAATTATGGGCTTACTCTTCTACAAATGTACTTGGGCCATCTATATCCTTTGAGGAATTACTGGTCAACCTCTAAAATTGAGGCTTAACTCTAGTGTCCCACTGGACGTGCCAAAAATTATTGCTGGCGTTTTGCGATTCGTATGAATAACCATAGCAAGAAGTGTGTGAAAAATTGCGGGCGTGCCAAGAAGCGGATTCCAATTTGTAACTTGACTTCTTAAAAAAAGCAATTGGGCCTTGGTTAACTTTATAACAAGTACTCCAAAAGATTGTTAAGAACTTGAATAGAAAATATTAAGATTCAACCATAAATGTGTTTACTGATTGAAGAAAATGAAAGTACAAGTGTTTGTGTAGAAAATACAGTAGTTCAATCGTAAAGTTCTTTACTGATTGAAGAAAATGAAATCGCAGAGTGTTTGAGTATTTTTAGCCTTTGGGCGTGTTTATTGGATGATTTATCGGGGGTTTTAATATTCCTGCTCTTCTCTTATTCATAGCCTTTAGCTTTTGCAGAAACTATTTGTCATCTTCAACTGCACACATTCTCACAGCACCTCTCCATTCCTGAACTGTCGCTTTACAATAAAGCATGCGATTTCTTGGAAATCTGCCAGTTGAACATCTGACAAAATCCATGGGCTTCTGGCCTTTTAAACACGATTAAATGGCCATTCGAAATATGGGCTTACTCTTCTGCATATATACTTGGGCCTTCTAAATCATTTGAGGAATTACTGGTCAACCTGTAAAATTAACCTCTGAGTCAACCTCTAGAGCCAATTTCTGAAATTAACCTCTGAAGTCGGTCTCTAGAGTCAACTTCTCAGATTAACCTCTAAAGTCAACCTCTAGAGTCAATTAATCACTTTAGCTTTTTTTATCTTTTGAGAAGAACATGGGTTTTATGGCCTTTTGGTCATATTTTTAATTTTGGTGCAAACACTAACATTTGTAAACGTTTGTATTTAAATCGCTAAAAAGGTGAAATGTTTGGATTTGTTTCATAACATTTTAAAAGTTTGGCTTAAATCGCTAAAAAGGTGAAACGTTAGGAGTTCATTCGTACAGTTTTAAACGTTTGGATTGGTTTCATAACGTTCTAAACGTTTGGCTTAAATCACTAAAAAGGTGAAACGTGTTGATTGGTTACGAAACGTTTTAAACGTTTGGCTAAAATCGCAAAAAAGGAGAAACGTTATGATCTGTTTTGTAGCAATTTAAAAGTTTGGCCTAAATCGCTAAAAAGGTTAACCGTTAGGATTTGTTTCGTAACATTTTAAACGTTTGACCTAAATCACAAACAAGGTGAACCGATAGGATTGGTTTCATAACGTTTTAAACGTTTGGATTGGTTTCGTAACGTTTTAAATGTTTGGCTTAAATCGCTAAAAAGGAGAAACGTTTGGATTTTCTTCGTAATGTTTGTAAACGTTTGGCTTAAAGAGCTAAAAAGGTGAACGTTTGGATTTGTTTTGTATTATTTTAAACGTTCTGATTGATTTCGTAACGTTTTAAATGTTTGGCTTAAATTGCTAAAAAGGTGAAACTTTTGGATTTGCTTTGTAACGTTTGTAAAAGTTTGGCTTATTTCGCTAAAAAGGGGAAACGTTTAAATTTGTTTCGTAACGTTTGAAAATATTTGGCTTAAATCATTAAAAAGGGGAAACGTTTGGATTTGTTTTGTTACATTTTAACTGTTTGGATTGGTTTCGTGACGTTTTAAATGTTTGGTTAAATCGTTAAAAATGTGAAATATTTGGATTTGTTTCGTAACATTTGTAAACGTTTGGCTTAAATCGCTAAAAAGGTGAAACGTTACATTTGGATTAGTTTCGTAACGTTTTAAACATTAGGCATAAATTGATATGAAGGTGAAAAATTTGGATTTGTTTCGTAACGTTTGTAAACGTTTGGCTTAAATCGCTAAAAATGAGAAACGTTTGGATTTGTTTCGTAACGTTTTAAACGTTTGGATTGGTTTCGTAACGTTTTAAACGTTTGGATTGGTTTCGTAACATTTTAAACATTTGGCTTAAATTGATATAAAGGTGAAAAGTTTGGATTTGTTTCGTAACGTTTCTAAACGTTTGGCTTAAATCGCTAAAATTGTGAAACGTTTGGATTTGTTTTGTAATGTTATAAACGTTTTGATTTGTTTCGTAACATGTTAAATGTTTGGCTTAAATCTCTTAAAAGGTGAAACGTTTGGAATTGTTCTGTAACGTTTGTAAATGTTTAGCTTAAATTACTAAAAAGATGAAATGTTTGGATTTGTTTCGTAACGTTTTTAACGTTTGGATTGGTTTCGTAACGTTTTAAATGTTTAGCTTGAATCACAAAAAAGGTGAAACGTTTGGATTTGTTCCGTAACGTTTGTAAGTGTTTGGCTTAAAAGGCTGAAAAGGTGGAACGTTTGGATTTGTTTCGTAACGTTTTAAACGTTTGGCTTAAATAGCTAAAAAGGGGAAACGTTTGGATTTGCTCGTAATTTTTGTAAACGTTTGGCTTATATCGTTAAAAAAGGAAACGTTTGAATTAGTTTTGTAACGTTTGTAAACGTTTGGCTTAAATCACTAAAAAGGTGAAACTTTTGGATTTATTTTGTATCGTTTTAAACGTTTGGATTGGTTTCATAATGTTTTAAACGTTTTGGTTAAATCTCTACAAATGTGAAACATTTGGATTTGTTTCGTAACATTTGTAAAGGTTTGGCTTAAATCGCCAAAAAGGTGAAACGTTCGAATTTGTTTCCTAACGTTTTAAACGTTTAGATTGGTTCCGTAACGTTTTAAACATTTGGCTTAAATTGATATAAAGGTGAAACGTTTGGATTTGTTTCGTAACGTTTGTAAATGTTTGGCTTAAATCGCTAAAAAGCTGAAACGTTTGGATTTGTTTCATAACGTTTTAAACGTTTGGATTAGTTTCATAACGTTTTAAATATTTGGCTTAAATCACAAAAAAGGTGAAACGTTTGGATTTGTTTCGTAACGTTTTAAATGTTTGGCTTTAATCGCTAAAAGGTGAAACGTTTGGCTTATATCGCTAAAAAGGAGAAACGTTTGAATTTTTTTCGTAATGTTTGTAAAGGTTGGGCTGAAATCCTTAAAAAGGGGAAACATTTGGATTTGTTTTGTGACGTTTTAAAAGTTTGGATTGGTTTCATTGTTAGTAGTATGTGCCCTAGGGCCATTTGATCGTGTATATTTGTAGAATTAATCCCAATGGCAAAGATATATATGTTCTATTTGAACTAAGTGTCTCATCAACTAAGTGTTCATTTATTACGTATTGTCGTTATCACATTGTGATAGAATCTATTCTTAAGGTGTTAAGAATATGAGTGATGGATTATATTATACAAGTTATCTAATTAAACGTTCACGATCGATGGGGTCCTACGAATAAGGGCATCGCATTATCCTGGAAACATCGTCACCTCTGTTTATTCTCCTGATTAGTAAAGAGTTACTAATTATAGGAAGTAGTCAGCCTCATACTACTTGATGGGGATCAGAATAAACATATGGACACTTAAAGGGCTTGAGTGAGTCGAACAAGTGACGCTAGATGACTTATACTTGGTATTTCATCAAAGTCAATTAATGTCATCTAGTTCATAATTGTATATATGTCCTTTGACTTGCGGTGACACTATCTTGTATATAGGTGATTAAAGTTTGATACTCCTTATCCCTAGATCTTTCATGAGCTAGGGTGCGGGATGTGTTGGCTCTAGTTAGTTGTATATGGAGATAGGGGTTTAACCAAGAGAGGATTTATCACTCCGGATGAACGGAGAAAAGATTCTATGCTATCTCAAATTGTTCTTGATGGATGATAAAACCTGCGAAGGTGTATATGACTTACTTAGAAAGTTGTTTCTAATGGAAGTCATATTTATCAAGAATAAAAAATGAGATGAGGTCATATGATCAAGACAAACAGTGTTTGACTTAACCGTGACACTAGTCAAGATCGGAATCTTAGATGAAGGGAATTTTTAGTGTACCGTAATTATGAACAATGGTTCATAAAGAATGTATCGAAACATTCATATCTATTTGAGGGTCGTGATATTTTGCTAGACGTCACTCACGATCTACGGGAATTAATAATTAATGGAATTTAATTATTTAATATAAAAAAGGCGTTTCTTATGACTCTCGTTGCCATATAGATGTGAACCTAGTTAGTCACACACAATAGGGTGTGCAACCGATTGAGTTTATGAGAGATCGATTTCATATAGATACTAGCATATCTCGGAAATAAATCTAAGATGAAAAACAAGTATAAATTAGGGAATAATTTGTAAGAGCTATTAATTAGTAGGCACATAATTGTATTTTATCCAAGTCAATATGATGATGTCACAATGATGTCATGTGATGATGTCACAATGATGTCACGATGATGTCATGCGATGATGTCACGATGATGTCATGCGATGATGTCACATTGATGTTATGCGATGATGTCACGTGATGATGTCATGTGATGATGTCATGTATGTCTCTGTGTGTGACACCTAGCATCCACATGTCAGAAGGTGGCAACACCTATGGTTGATGTGTGACACCTAGCATATGATGTGTCAGATGGTGGTGATACCTATGCTTAGTGTGTGACACCTAGCATGTGAGGTGTCGAATAGTGGCAACACGTTTGCTTGGTGTGTGACACCTAGCATGTTAGGTGTCAGAGTTTTCTACAAACTCTTGCCTATAAATAGAAGTTGCCTTTGTTCCTTTTAAAAGATACACAACATTCTACAACACTGAGTTGTAGAGAGATAAAGCTATACTTGAAGGAGTTCAAATAATCATTAATCATGGAAAGCTTGGCAAAGTTTTTCATACATCCGAGCAAAGAGGTAATTGCGGCGAGAGTTTGAGCTTAGGGTTTCTCGGCAAGAGGAACTCTTGTGGATTACTTCAAGGCGAGGATTCAATCGGACGCATACTCGTGTGGACGAGCTTGAGGTTGCCGTACTATCGGGACTACAAGAGTCGTTGGAGAATCGACATAGGTATTCTTCTTACAATTTCTACATGCGTGCTTTAATTACTAGATGATACGACGATCCATTTGTTATTGATATGATCAATTTCTCGATCCGGATTGTTGAAATTCCAAATTTGAATTGAAATATACGATCTGGACCCTCACGTCCCGCTGCACCAACAGTGGTATCCGAGCCAACGTATCATCAAGTATTACAGCTTTACGATTGAATGCATGTATTGATAATCTTGGACTTAGGAATTATTATTGGCATGTAATTTATAATTTCGAGGGCTTAGGTCTTGTTTTCAAAAACGAGCAAACGCTATTGTGACATTAATTACATTTGATTAAATTCTGTCTAGGAGATTGGTACTTAAGTGGTCCGCTCGTGACCCTCCAATCTATCCTTGGAATTTTTCTAATGTGATTATTTAACACAATACGTGACTCGCTTATGCATTATGTTGTCATCAACAAAACATGAGGAACAAGTAATAATTTTCTCATTCTTTTGTGGCTAAAGAATAAGACCTAGGAAGTCCATGATCATACATGTGTGATTGCATGATTCATTTTAGCTTCTATATGTATGAGATGCACGCTAAAATGTGTTGTGTGCTTAGTGAGACCGAAATAACTTAAAACCCTAAAAAATCTTCCTAAAAGCTAAGAGATTAAGTTTATATTGATTAATCATTCAAATTGATTTATCAATGGCTCTCCATTGGAGCAATAAGCTAACACGCCTTGAGTTATCATCTTGTCGGCTATGGATACACAGGGGTGAGATGATATCGTCAAGAGGCTGTTGTTGCGTTTATTGTTAAGCATGAGATGTTACGGGTGTATCGATATAGTAGACGACAATAACGGCAATTAGGCGTACCCGAGTCGTGTATTATTCAAATTGATACATCGTAGTCGATTCAATGGGTTAAACTTAACTAATGCTCAAACCCAATAACGACAATGGGTATCTGAGGGTGAATACATTAGGAGCTGGAAATGATTGAACCTCATATGAGATATGATGAACAAGTGTTGTTCACTTGTAGTACATTATGATCCCAATAACGGCAATTAGGCGTATCTGAGGGAAAGAACAATGACTATAAGAATTCAATCACCCGCTTGAAATCTTTTCCAACAAAGATTCACGTTTCCTATTTTGGAAGTGTAGGATTCGAAAAACATAGTGGGAGGCCATTTTGATAAAGACCAAATCATTATGGTTAAACACGAATACTAATTAGAGATCTTTGATGTCTAAGGGATAATAAGATTAAATAGAATCCTTTAAAGTGACATTCACGATAGTAAACAGCTAGTGGTTTAAAATCATTTTTGTTTGAATAAGATATTTAGATGCCTCCAAGGCTGTTACAAAAAAGAAAAAGAAATACACATCGGTTAACAAAGAAAAGTGTTTTCATTTGTTAAGATGTATGACACTATAAGTCATTGCCGGAAATATTTGGAATATTTGAACGGCGGTTCGGTCATAAATGAAAGTATTTCTTTTGTCAAACCGAAAGACATTGACTGGAAATTGCATTAAGTATTGTGAATACTTAAAGGGCAATGACGAGAGGAACGACAATTCTATCAAGAATGTGTCTATCTCATTTTCCAATGTCAATTGCTCATTTAAAAGCTTGGGTATTGAATACTAATGCTAATTCTCACATTTGTTTATCTTTTATGGATTTAGTAAAAGTGAGAAAGAAAGAAAAAAGATGAAGTAAGCTTAGCTCTGAAATGACACAAACGTTGCAATAAGAGTTATGGGATCAAATTCAATTTTCTTAAATAAACATTAGTTGTACTTAAATAAGTTTTTTATACTTACCCAATATAATTAAAAATATCATGTCCGAATTTGTATGACAAATTTGGTAGTTGATTTTCTATTTATAAAGAATGTTTGTATTGATAATACGAAGTTGGGTAGGAGTATGTAAAAAATGGTCTTTATTATTTAAATAAAGATGTTTAATGCAAAAGATGTTTTGAAAATTAATACCATAAGTTATCAAATCTTTAAACAACTTTGGTACTTATGATTGGGACATATTGCAAAAGATAGACTTAACAAGAGTTTGCATCGCTTCCGATTTGTTAGTCGTATCTTAAAGGCAACATGGCCTGATTATTCTTTGTGGGACAAAAAGGGAGAGCCAAAGCCGTCTAAAAGATCATACATAGTGATGTATATGGTATGTTTAAACAAACAGACCAAGATAGATACTTATACTTCATTCCCTACATTGATAATTTATCACGATATAGTTAAGTTTGTCTTGTGAGAACAAACGTGAAGCGTTTGAAAAGTTCAAAGACTTCAAGAATGAAATAGAAAACCAAATTGAAAAAGGTATTAAGACTTTACACTGTGTTCGAAAAAGGAAGGATACTTAAGTACAAAATTTGGTACGTTCCTAAAAGGAATGTGGTATTATTTAATATAAGAAAGGCGTTTCTTATGATTCTCGTTGCCATATAGATGTGAACCTAGCTAGTCACACACAATAGGGTGTGCAACCGATTGAGTTTATGAGAGATCGATTTCATATAGATACTAGCATATCTCGGAAATAAATCTAAGATGAAAACAAGTATAAAATAGGGACTAATTTGTAATAGCTATTAATTAGTAGGCACCTAATTGTATTTTATCGAAGTCAATGTGATGATGTCATTTGATGATGTCACGATGATGTCATGATGATGTCACAATGATGTCATGCGATGATGTCACATGATTATGTTATGTATGTCTCTGTGTGTGACACCTAGCATCCGACGTGTTAGAAGGTGGCAACTCCTGTGCTTGATATGTGACACCTAGCATATGATGTGTCAGATGGTGGCAACACCTATGCTTGGAGTGTGACACCTAGCTTGTGAGGTGTAGAATGGTGGCAACACCTTTGCTTGGTGTGTGACACCTAGCATGTGATGTGTCAGAGTTTCCTACAAACTCTTGCCTATAAATAGAGGTTGCCTTTGTTCATTCTAAGAGATACACAACATACTACAACACTGAGTTGTAGAGAGATAAAGCTATAGTTCAAGGAGTTCAAGTGATCATTAATCACGGAAAGCCTGGAAATTTGTTTTATACATCCAACCAAAGATGTAATTGCGGCGAGAGTTTGAGCTTAGGGTTGCTCGGCAAGAAGAACTCTTGCGGATTACTTCAAGGCGAGGATTCAATCGGTCGCATACTCGTGTGGACGATCTTAAGGTCGCCGTAGAATCGGGACTACAAGAATCGTTGGAGAATCGACATAGATATTCTTCATACGATTTCTAGATGCATGCTTTAATTACTAGATGATACGAAAATCCATTTGTTAATGATATGATTAATTTCTGGATCCGGATTGTTGAAATTTCAATTTTGAATTGAAATATACGATATGGACCCTCGCGTCCCGCTGCACCAACATTCGTAACATTTTAAACGTTTGGGTTAAGTTGCTAAAAATGTGAAAAATTTGGATTTGTTTTGTAACATTTGTACACGTTTGGCTTAAATAGCGAAAAAAGCTGAAACGTTTAAATTTGTATCGTAATGTTTTAAACGTTTGGATTGGTATTATAACGTTTTAAACATTTGGCTTAAATTGATATAAAGGGGAAACGTTTGGATTTGTTTCGTAACGTTTGTAAACGTTTGGCTTAAATCGCTAAAAAGGTGAAACGTTTGGATTTGTTTCGCAATGTTTTATATGTTTGGATTGGTTTCTTAACGTATTAAATGTTTGGCTTATATCGCAAAAAAATGGTGAGACGTTTGAATTTGTTCCGTAACGTTTGTAAACGTTTCGCTTGAATCGATAAAAAGATGAAACATTTGGATTTGTTTCGTAACGTTTGGCTTAAATCACTAAAAAGGCAAAACGTTTGGATTGGTTTTGTAACGTTTGTAAAGGTTTGGCTTAAATCGTAAAAAAGGTGAAACGCTTGTATTTGTTTCGTAACGTTTGTAAACGTTTGGCTGAAATCCCTAAAAAGGTGAAACGTTTGTATTTGTTTTGTAACATTTTAAACGTTTGAATTGATTTCCTAACATTTTAACGTTTGGCTTATGTCGCTAAAAATGTGAAACATTTGGAATTGCTTCGTAATATTTGTAAACGTTAGGCTTAAATCGCTAAAAAGGTGAAATGTTTGGATTTGTTTTGTAACTTTTTAAACATTTGGATTTGTTTTTTAACATTTTAAATGTTTGGCTTAAATTAAAAAAAGGGGAAATGTTTGGATTTATTCACTAACGTTTGGCTTAAATCGTTAAAAAGGTGGAACATTTGGAGTTGTTTCGTAACGTTTTTAACGTTTGGCTTAAATCGCTAAAAAGGTGCATCGTTTGGATTTATTTCATAACGTATGTAAACTTTTGGCTGAAATCCCTAAAACGGGGAAATGTTTGGATTTGTTTCGTAATGTTTTAAACGTTTGGATGGTTTCGTAACACTTTAAATGTTTGGCTTAAATCCCAAAAAAAGGTGAAACATTTGAATTTGTTCCGTAATGTATGTAAACGTTTGGCTTAAATCGCTAAAAAAGTGGAACGTTGTGATTTGTTTCGTAACATTTTAAACGTTTTGCTTAAATCGCTAAAAATGTGAAACGTTTGGATTTGTTTCGTAACATTTATAAACGTTTAGCTTATATCGCTAAAAAGGGGAAACGTTTGAATTTGTTTTGTAACGTTTTCATACGTTTGGCTGAAACCCCCTAAAAAGGTGAAATGTTTGGATTGGTTTTGTAACGTTTTAAACGTTTGGATTGGTTTCGTAACGTTTTAAACGTTCGGCTTAAGTCGCTAAAAATGTGAAATATTTGGATTTATTTCGTAATATTTGTAAACGTTTGTCTTAAATCGCTAAATAGGTGAAAAGTTTGCATTTGGTTCGTAACGTTTGGATTGGTTTCGTAACGTTTTAAACATTTGGCTTAAATTGATAGAAAGGTGAAACGTTGGGATTTGTTTCGTAGCATTTGTAAACGTTTGGCTAAAATCGCTAAAAAAGTAAAACGTTTGTATTTCTTTCGTAACGTTGAAAATATTTGGATTGGTTTGGTAACGTTTTAAATGTTTCGGTTAAATCGCAAAAAAAGGGAAACGTTTGGATTTGTTTCGTAAAGTTTGAAAACTTTTGGCTTAAATCGCTAAAAAGGTTGAACGTTTGGATTTGTTTCATAACGTTTTAAACGTTTGGCTTAAATCGCTAATAAAGTTAAACGTTTGGATTTATTTTGTGACGTTTGTAAACGTTTTTCTTAAATCGCTAAATAGGTAGAACATTTTAATTTGTATCTTAAAGTTTTAAACATTTGGCATAAATCACTAAAAAGGTTAAACGTTTGGATTTTTTTCGTATAATTTGTAAACGTTTGGTTTATATCGCTAAAAAGGGGAAACATTTGGATTTGTTTCGTAACGTTTGTAAACGTTTGGCTTCAATCGCTAAAAAGGAGAAACGTTTTGATTTGTTTCGTAAAATTTTAAACGTTTGGATTGGTTTCGTAACGTTTTAAACGTTTGGCTTAATTTGCTAAAAAGGGCAAACGTTTCGATTTGTTTCGTAATGTTTTAAATATTTGGCTTAAATCGCTAAAAATGTGAAACGTTAGGATTTGTTTCGTAACGTTTTAAATGTTTGGCTTAAATAGCTAAAAAGGTGAAATGTTAGGATATTGATTTCTAATGTTTTAAAGCTCTGTATTAGTTTTGTAATGTTCTTAACGTTTGGCTTAAATTGCTAAAAAGGTGAAACGTTTAGATTTGTTTCAAAACATTTAAAACGCTTGGGTAAAATCGCTAAAAAGGTGAAATGTTATGATTTATTTCGTAGCGTGTTAAAAGTTTGCTGAAATCGCTAAAAATGGGAAACGTTAGGATTTGATTCGTAACGTTTTAAAAGTTTGGCCTAAATCGCTAAAAAGTGAAATGTTAGGATTTTTTTCATAACGGTTTAAACGTTTGGATTGGTTTCGTAACGTTTTAAACATTTGGCTTATATCGCTAATAAGGTGAAACGTTTGGATTTGTTTCGTAACGTTCAAAACATTTGGATTGGTTTCTTAACGTTTTAAATGTATGGCTTAAATCCCAAAAAAGGTGAAACGTTTGGATTTGTTCCGTAATGCTTATTAACGTTTTGCTTAATCGCTAAAAAGGTGAAACGTTTGGATTTGTTTCGTAACGTTTTAAACCCTTAGCTTAAATCGCTAAAAAGGTGAAACTTTTGGATTTTTTCGTAACGTTTGTAAACGTTTGGCTTATATCGCGAAAAAGGGGAAACATTTGGATTTGTTTCGTAACGTTTGTAAACGTTTGGCTGAAATCCCTAAATAGGGGAAATGTTTAGATTTGTTTTGTAACGTTTTAAATATTTGGATTTGTTTCGTAACATTTTAAACGTTTGGCTTAAGTCGCTAAAAATGTGAAACATTTGGATTTGTTTCGTAACATTTGTAAACGTTTGGCTTAAATCGCTAAAAGGTGAAACGTTTGGATTTGTATCCTAATGTTTTAAACGTATGGATTGATTTCGTAACATTTTAAAAAATTGGCTTAAATTGATACAAAGGGGAAACGTTTGGATTTGTTTCGTAACGTTTGTAAACGTTTGGCTTAAATCGCTAAAAAGGTGAAATGTTTGGATTTGTTTCGAAACGTTTTATATGTTTGGATTGGTTTCGTAACGTATTTAATGTTTGGCTTAAATCGAAAAAAAGGTGAGACGTTTGAATTTATTCTGTAACGTTTGTAAACGTTTGGCTTGAATCGCTAAAAAGGTGAAACGTTTGGATTTGTTTCGTAACGTTTTAAAAGTTTGGCTTAAATCGCTAATGCAACTTGGACGCGGATGCAACTTTTGAAAAGTTCAAGGACCAAAGTGCAAATTAGCCAATTAAATATCGAGGGTAGTAATTAAAAGATTATTGACGGAAAATAATAATTTTTAGTTAGTATTATTTATTTGGATATAAATAATACATATAAAACGGATAATTAACCGTTTGGTTAAAATAGAAAGTTTAAAAGAGAAATGGTTTAAACAAAAGAATTGAGGAACCAAAGAGCAAATTGGCCATGATATTTATCCTTTCCTTATCAATCAGGAATTCATTCTTCTCTTAAGAAGAACCCAGAAGGTGAAAACTAGAAAGAAAATTCATAGCTATTTTCCTTTAACGATCCAAAACTTTGATCGATCGTCGTTTCTTCGTTTCTCGTCCAAATTGAGCGTTTCTCGCGGCCACGGAACGAGGAAAGGATTCTCTATCACTTTGCAGCCTCAAATTAAGGTAAGAGTTTCTTTTTGATGGTGAAATTGTCTGATTTAGTGGCTGTTAGTAATGAAATAGTTACGGTTGAATCGTACGTATAGAAATCGAGTTATTTTGATAGAGTTAAAGTGTAAAATGATGAATTGGAGTTAAGGTTGTGTTAAATTGAAATAGGAGCATGACGGAATTGATCGGAGCACGACGGAACGGCCCGAAAAAGGATTCCGGGACCGTGCGAACGCACACAAGGTGTGCGAACGCACACAACGTGCGATCGCACACATAGTGTGCGAGTGCACACCTATGTATGCGAACGCACACATCCTATCATGCGCTCGCACAACCAACGATGTAGTCGTTTAAAGGCATTTTCGCTCCGTTTAGACCTAGATTTTCCGACTTCAAGTACGTCGGACATTAAAAGTGAATCTCGACCCCGAAAACGAGAAATTTGGCTATCGAACGTAACGTGTTCGATTAGGGTTTCGATATATAAGAAACCTAAGTTTGTAATTTAGGATTTTGATATTAAGTTTACGTTTAGGAACTAAACGTACATGTGATTCAGATAAATAACTGACGTATCAACGAGCTACCAGGCTGATGAGCTGGAATAGCTACGTAATCAAACGACGTATGGAGCTCGCATTCATGGGATCTTAATATTATTATTATTCGAAAAGCGGTCACTGTAAGTGGCAAATTTACTTTTGCGTATTATTATGAAAAATATTTTCATACCTTATTAGTATTATTATCCGTATATCATATTTATATGAACTGCCATATGAGATGATAGGTTGATGAATTTGATTATATAGATGCTGTTGTATTGTTTGTTTTGAAGATGAGTGTCTAATGTGCCGTCCAAAGAGACAAACTACCTATTGGGTGTCAATAGGCTGTGTGATCATTAGTGAGTCAGTGTAGAGTGCCTGACTTTGTTATTGAGATTTAATATATGGATGCATGATGTAATACGAATACGATACGAGGGTGAAATCGGTTATGGTGTAACCTAAACCCCGTATCTAGTGGGTTGGACCCACCAGTGACTTTGACCCATACTTTAAGTTTCGATACGAGAGAGCACTCGGCTACGGTGTAGTCTGGAGTCCCCGTATATAGTGAGTTGGACTCACACTTGAAATTAATAATGTTTGCTTGTATCATAAATTTATATACGTATTAGGCGTGTGACGCTATATTTTAATAATACTATAAGTAACTTGCAAACTCACTCAGTATTTTCCCAAATAATGACCCCTCACTCTGATGTTTGCAGGTAGACAGAGTCGGATCAGACAAACCATCTCCACTATGCCAGAAGTCATTGGACTTGCACAAGTATGGGTTCCTAAAGCTGCAGTAGTCAATAGGTATCAGTATTAGATAGACATCTTGACTTCAAACAGTATTTTATATTGTAAACTCTAATATGACATTTTAATATTTATTAATGTATTATCCAAAAGAGGTTTTCTAAAAATATTTTATATATAATATTATACTTTTAAATAGCAAATATTATTAGTGGTATTAGGCTTGCTACGGGTTTCAGAGCTACCACTCCCATTCCCTAGCGCCGGTCTCGGCTCAATAATTTGGGTCGTGACAATTGTGGTATCAAAGCAGTTGGTCCAGTTATCTCTGCTAAGATGCGTTTGTCGGTTAAGTAACCAAGGAACTACTGCAGCTATAGAGTTGAGGTTTGTCTGATCCAAGTCGTTAGTGTGATTTGCTTGGTGATCAGTATAACAAATTGATTTGTGAAACGTTTGTTTGTTTCTTGTGACACATATATACGAGATATATACGTATTTCTTATTTCGATAAGACAGGCATACACGATATGCTTTTTAAAATGAAACTTCTAGGAGAGGTATTACCTTCTATTAATAGAATATAATTGATATGATTATTATTTGATGTCATATATATGTGTGCTTAGCATCAGATAACGTAAGAGATGCTATTAAATTCGATCGATTGAAATTTTAGAAAGAGTGTGAAGAAGGAATGGAAAGTTACAGAAGTTGAAGAACTTTCCAAGTACAGAGTTTTAAGGTCTAGAGAACTTACAAAACTCGAAGTTTATAACTTTTTAAAGTTATTTGTTTAACGATTCTAAAAGCATAATTGTGCCTAGACCCATGTTAGTCATTGATAATTTCCATGACATTGATAGAAATGCATCACTACATACATCAATACATGCATTAATAGGACATGCATCATATGCATTATGCTCAGACGAGGAGGTGAGATGTGGCAACTCTTTGAGGATGAGAGACGTCATCACCCTAGTGCACAATTTGCTAAGATTTAAATGGAATTTTCAAATGAGTCGTTTTATTTGAAAGAGTTTTTCAAGAAGTTTTGTTTTTATGTAAGTATACCTAGACCAGAACTTTGTGATGAAAGTGAAGTGCTCGCGAGCAAGCTGCGATTAAAGCTATGAGGCGAATGAATACGTATAGTTGTGAGAACATAGGATTTGTGCCTCTATCTAATGAACTTAGCATTAATTAAACAGACTAGTGTATGACTAGAATAGTAGATATGTTCGGATAGTAAAACATATCCGATTAACAACGTATAGAACATATATGTTATGTTTTGATATTCTTGACGTTTGATTAAGTCCATGTGAGCGGAATGCTCGCAAGACTTAAGTTACTATACGTAATCAAGGAAATTTAGGGGACACTGATTTTCTTGAATCTGGTTAACATAGATGCTTATAGCTACGATAGTAATATGTGTGTAGCATATACAACGTGAGTATATGTTTTGATAATTTGCTAAGTCTACGATGAGTTAAAACACTCAGAAGGCTTGCAATAAGAGGCGTAATCATAGAAGGCCGAAAAGAAGAAGATGTTCCTAAAGTCCAACGTACGTGGACAACGATTAGTTGTGATGATTTGTAAGTGTTATATTTTAAGGAATTTATCAGTATTCCTTTATATAATCGCTATATTATGAACAAAGAACTGCGCGAACGCGTGCCATTACACAGTAAGTGTATGAGGCGCGAAAAGAAGATCGAGATAACAAAAGCGAATGCAACCCAGTCCATTTGACCAGTAAAGGCCAGGAACGAGATGAAGGTTAATGGAAACCTAGCAAGATAAAGTGGGAATATACATGCATCGGAAGTGCCGCAGTAATTCAACGTCGCTATGAATCAGTTATTTGCAAAAGGAACTGGTAAAAGGAATTGTGTGCCAGTAATAGGATGATGGATACAAAGACAATATTAATGTAAAGAAAGGAACGCCTATAGAGGTTTGATAGTGGTATACATAAGTTAAGACTAAGAGAGTTTGATGGATCAAGAGGTATGCTAGATCCTCTAGGAAAAGTAAAGTAAGATGCTCGTATATATCGAGCGAAGGAGGGACAAATAGTGTTGTCGATCAAGATGTCGATGAAAGGTTAAACCCATGATTAGTTCGACAAGCAATTAGAACAATGATAGATCAAATAATATGAATTAAGTTTGTGACCCGACTTAGGAAACTCCTTTTTACCATTAGTTCCGGTTAAAGGTAAACGAGAAGGATCAAGGTACTTAGATCAGAAGATATGATAAAAGTGAATGATTGAAGTATACAATAAGTAAGATCAAGGGATAAACGACAAGGGTTGCAATAAGTGAGTTAGAAGTTGGAACTTCTACCACAAGTTTGCGATTATCAAGCGGATGAAAAGATTAGGGCAAGTATAAACGTGATGGATGTACGTGGAGTGTGGGATCTTAAAAATTTTAAGTTTTGCTAATAAGGAGTAAAGTGCATAGTGCGATTGATATAGAAGATTGATAGTGATCCTTGAGAGGTTAGATGCATTATATAGCATCAGACTTATCGGACATATGGATGAAGCTTTGTGCATCGAGATATATGAAGGGATATGAAGAAGAGACCCAATATGAGAATCGAGCCATACTAAAGAAAGTGATATCGGATACCGAAACAGAAGATTAGGAGATGAAGGTAAGATATATCAAGGGAGTGCCAAAGATACATGACATGTATGATAAAGTATAAGGATGCAAAAGTAGATTATGGATAATAAGAAATCAGTTAAAGTAATTAGAGATAAGAAAAGTACGGATAACTTGCGTATGACGCAAAAAAACTCGATAAGAATGAACGAGGAAAAGGAAAGAGGAAAGTCATGTGGAGAATTGATAAGAAGATTAGAGAAATGGAACTCTATATAGTCGCGGACGCATAGAAACAAAGAAGGGTAAAGAAGGCAGAGACATAGGATGTGATCTACTGAAAGTTAAAATGTCAGTAAGGGTACAATAGAACGGTATATAAGAAACCGAGAGCGTACTACGTCGATAATTCAGGCAAAAGAAACTGCGACCCATTACTTAATTGGTGATCGACGTTGGAGTGCTGAAGCAAGAAATGTCAGATATGCGAGACACGATAAGGATGATATCAGCATAGGATCGGCTTTACAGACAGCCATGATGACAGTACAAATACGATAAGACGATACGTATACGATTAAAAGCACACTACATTGGGAAATTCAGATAAAGAAGGCCATAACTCTCTATTAATGATTGATGTTGTGGATATTAAAAGCAACTAGTACATGAGGTGCAAAATGCACTGAGGAGGAAAGCAAAGAATGCAATAGGAGATAATTAAGGAACACGATAAGAGCGTGAATAAGGAACGCAAGAAGAATATCATAGGATCATAGCATTTAGGCTATTAATCCTATTGGTTGACAAAGGACAAGAAGTCAAAGAAAAATTACACAAAAGTACATCTATGATATGGACAAAAGTAGGAATAACAAGTGGAATAGTAAGATTACGGATAGTAATGAGAATAAGCTTAACGCTACGTGATAGTAAAGATAAATGATTTGGAAGCTAAGAGTCATATTAAGATTGAGAATTGGAAAGAGGATATAGATAGGAAAAAGTTGGATTATGACGATAAGTGCTAAAAGCATCTTGGAAGGTCAAAAGACGAATAAAGTCAGGAAGACGACATAGAAAAGAAAAGTGTAAATGAAATGAGAAATGATAATGAATAAAAAGATTAAACTTAAAGCAAGTAATGATGTTATCTGAGGATATTCTGATGTAAGTCTATAGTTGGAAGAGGATTAAAATACTCCTTTAAGGTTATAAGCAAAGAAAACTTACCGGAGCATTAGTCACGCACTGTCTTAGTAAAATAAGAAGTCAGCGACCAATATGAAAATCCTATCTGATTGGTAACCAGATTGATGAAATAGATTGATGTAAAGTAAGAAGGAACACGAAGTTTCAAGAATAGCGCGTTACGCTAAAAGAAAAAAAGTAGGTCAATAAACATACAAGATATATTGATGCAAGAAGAAAGGCAAGTAAACCCTATGAGGAAAGTAAACAAAGACCTTATAAGGATACATCATGAGGACTCACCTCATGCATAACCAAGATAAACGAAAATAAGAGAAATAACAGTAATACAAAAGAGAATAGCGGATAAGGAGATAACTTCTTAGCACTACGGTGGGTAGCAATTGGATGACAGTAACAGCAAAACTACATACGTAAAGAAGCATGAGCTAATTGAGTATTCACATTACTCAATAAGGAATGATGATAGGATTAGACGTATTGAACAAAAGTAAAGAATTAAGAACAGAGAATCATAAGTACAAATGAATACGAGTGACAAGGACAATTATCTTTAGTGTTAAGATATCATTAGGACGGACTATCATTGAACATCAGTAAGAAACTGAAAGTTCAATTACGAGTTTAAGAGTTTATGTATTGAATATTTGATAAGGAACCATAATGTATGAGGATATGGTTGAAGTCGCTATAGAAGAAGATATTTGCATAGAGGTTGGTAGCAACTGTTTTACGCGCCGACGGGCGCTATAGGATGAATACAGTGAACCTATTGTGAATAGAATTCAAGACGTTAAGGCTTTAGAATGAATAAAGAAATTATATGGAAATTCGAGGACGAATTTATATAAGGGGGGAAGAATGTAATACCCCAAAAGATTAAATTATTTAATTGGACCATGTGTCCAGCTTTTAGTGGCCAGGTGGCGATATCGGAAGAATTTCGAGAAATTTAATAAATAAATCCAAGTAGGTCGGTCTCTCGGAAAGTAATTATACGTAATTTAATATTATATTTCAATTCTAAGGTAGGAATTGGAATTAAAAGGAGAAATGTCAAGAAAAGTCCCAAACTAGAGTTCAAGGACTAAAGTGGTAATTTAACCATATAAGTTCTGAAAAGGGGAATTATTTCGCCAAGGTCCGCAAAATGTTTTATATTAATGGTGGTAAAAAATTTGGGTCAATCGGAGACCTTTTAAAATTTGAACGCGGATGCGTTTTGTGCTAAATTGCAACTTTTGAAAAGGTCAAGGACCAAAGTGCAAATTAGCCAATTAAATATCAAGGGTAGTTATTAAAAGGTTATTGACGGAAAATAATAATTTTGAGTTAGTATTATTTATTTGGATATAAATAATACATACAAAACGGATAATTAACCGTTTGATTAAAATAGAAACTTTAAAAGAGAAATGGTTTAAACAAAAGAATTGAGGAACCAAAGAGCAAATTGGCCATGATAATTATCCTTTCCTTATCAATCAGGAATTCATTGTTCTCTTAAGAAGAACCCAGAAGGTGAAAACAGGAAAGAAAATTCGTAGCTATTTTCCTTTAACGATCCAAAACTTCGATCGATCGCCGTTTCTTGTCCAAATTGAACGATTCTCGCGGTCACGGAACGAGGAAAGGATTCTCTATCGCTTTGCAGCCTCAAATCAAGGTAAGAGTTTCGTTTTGATGGTGAAATTTTCTGATTTAGTGGTTGTTCGTAATGAAATAGTTACGGTTGAATCGTACGTATAGAAATAGAGTTATTTTGATAGATTTAAAGTGTAAAATGATGAATAGGGGTTAAGGTTGTGTTAAATTGAGATAGGAGCATGAAGGAATTGATCGGAGCACGACGGAACGGCCCGGAAAAAGGATTCCGGGACCGTGAGAATGCACGGTGTGCGAACACACACAAGGTGTGTGAACGCACACCATTGTGTGCCAACGCACATAATGTGCAAGCGCACACCAATGTGTGCGAACGCACACATTCTCTTTTGCGCTCGCACAACCAACGATGAAGTCGTTTAAAGGCATTTTCGCTCCGTTTAGACCTAGATTTCCCGACTTCAAGTACGTCGGACATTAAAAAAGAATCCCGGACCCCGAAAACGAGAAATTTGGCTATCGAACTTAACGTGTTCGATTAGGGTTTTGATATATAAGAAACCTAAGTTTATAATTTAGGATTTTGATATTAAGTTTACGTTTAGGAACTAAACGTACAGGTGATTCGGATAAATAACTGACGTATCGACGAGCTACCAGGCCGATGAGCTGGAATAGCTACGTAATCAAACGACGTATGGAGCTCGCATTCATGGGATCTTAATATTATTATTATTCGAAAAGCGGTCACTGTAAGTGGCAAATTTACTTTTGCGTATTATTATGAAAGATATTTTCAAACCTTATTAGTATTACTATCTGTATATTATATTTATATGAACTGCCATATGAGATAATAGGTTGATGAATTTGATTATATAGATGCTGTTGTATTCTTTGTTTTGAAGATGAGTATCTAATGTGCGGTTCAAAAAGACTAACTACCTATTGGGTGTCAATAGGTTGCGTGATCATTAGTGAGTCAGTCTAATGTTCCTGACTTTGTTATTGAGATTTAATATATGGATGCATGATGTAATATGAATACGATACGAGGGTGAACTCGTTTACGGTGTAACCTAAACTCCGTATCTAGTGGGTGTGACCCACCACTGGGTTGGACCTACCAGTGAGTTGGACTCATACTTTAAGTTTCAATGCGAGAGAGCACTCGGCTACGGTGTAATCTGGAGTCCCCGTATCTAGTGAGTTGGACTCACACTTGAAATTAATAATGTTTGCTTGTATCATAAATTTATATACGTATTAAGCGTGTGACACTATATTTTAATAATATTATAAGTAACTTGCAAACTCACTCAGTATTTTCCCAAATACTGACCCCTCACTCTGATGTTTGCAGGTAGAGAGAGTCGAATCAGACAAACCATCTCCACTATGCAAGAAGTCATTGGACTTGCACAAGTATGAGTTCCTAATGCTGCAGTAGTCAATAGGTGTCAGTATTAGATAGACATCTTGACTTCAAACAGTATTTTATATTGTAAACTCTAATATGACATTTTAATATTTATAAATGTATTATCCAAAAGAGTTTTTCTAAAAATATTTTATATATAATATTATAATTTTAAATGCGAAAAATTATTAGTGGTTTTAGGCTTGCTACGGGTTTCGGAGCTACCACTCCCATTCCCTAGCGCCGGTCTCGGCTCAATTATTTGAGTCGTGACAGTTTCATAACGTTTGTAAACGTTTGGCTGAAATCCCTAAAAAGGAGAAACGTTTGTATTTGTTTGGTAACATTTTAAACGTTTGGATTGATTTCCTAACATTTTAACGTTTGGCTTAAGTCGCTAAAATTATGAAACATTTGGAATTGTTTCGTAATATTTGTAAACGTTAGGCTTAAATCGCTAAAAAGTTGAAATGTTTGGATTTGTTTTGTAACTTTTAAACATTTGGATTTATTTTGTAACGTTTTAAATGTTTGGTTTAAATCGAAAAAAGGGGAAACGTTTGGATTTATTCACTAACGTTTGGCTTAAATCGTTAAAAAGGTGGAACGTTTGGAGTTGTTTCGTAACGTTTTAACCGTTTGGCTTAAATCGCTAAAAAGGTGAAACGTTTGGATTTGTTTCATAACGTTTGTAAACTTTTGACTGAAATCCCTTAAACGGGGAAACTTGGATTTGTTTCGTAACGTTTTAAACGTTTGGATAGTTTCGTAATGCTTGAAATATTTTGCATAAATCGCAAAAAAAGGTGAAACATTTGAATTTGTTCCGTAATGTATGTAAACATTTGGCTTAAATCGCTAAAAAGGTGGAACATTGTGATTTGTTTCGTAACATTTTAAACGTTTGGCTTAAATCGCTAAAAATGTGAAACGTTTGGATTTGTTTCGTAACATTTGTAAACGTTTCGCTTATATCGCTAAAAAGGGGAAACATTTGAATTTGTTTTGTAACATTTGTATACGTTTGGCTGAAACCCCTAAAAAGGTGAAATGTTTGGATTGGTTTTGTAACGTTTTAAATGTTTGGATTGGTTTCGTAACGTTTTAAACATTTGGCTTAAGTCGCTAAAAATGTGAAATATTTGGATTTATTTCATAATATTTGTAAACGTTTGGCTTAAATTGCTAAAAGGGTGAAACGTTTAGATTTGGTTCGTAACGTTGGATTGATTTCGTAACGTTTTGAACATTTAGCTTAAATTAATAGAAAGGTGAAACGTTTGGATTTGTTTCGTACCGTTTGTAAACGTTTGGCTAAAATCGCTAAAAAAGTAAAACGTTTGTATTTCTTTCGTAATATTGGAAACGTTTGGATTGGTTTTGTAACGTTTTAAATGTTTCGATTAAATCGCAAAAAAGGTGAAACGTTTGGATTTGTTTCGTAAAGTTTGTAAACGTTTGACTTAAATCGCTAAAAAGGTTGAACATTTGGATTTGTTTCATAATGTTTTAAACGTTTAGCTTAAATCGCTAATAAAGTTAAACGTTTGGATTTGTTTCGTGCTGTTTGTAAACGTTTTTCTTAAATCGCTAAAAAGGTAGAACATTTGAATTTGTATCTTAAAGTTTTAGACGTTTGGCATAAATCACTAAAAAGGTTAAACATTTGGATTTGTTTCGTAACGTTTGTAGACATTTGGCTTATATCTCTAAAAAGGGGAAACGTTTGAATTTGTTTCGTAACGTTTGTAAACATTTGGCTTCAATCGCTAAAAAGGAGAAACATTTTGATTTGTTTCGTAACATTTGAAACGTTTGGATTGGTTTCGTAACGTTTTAAACGTTTGGCTTAATTTGCTAAAAAGGTCAAACTTTTGGATTTGATTCGTAATGTTTTAAACATTTGGCTTAAATCGCTAAAAATGTGAAACGTTAGGATTTGTTTCGTAACGTTTTAAACATTTGGATTGGTTTCGCAACGTTTTAAACGTTTGGCTTAATTTGCTAAAAAGGTCAAACGTTTGGATTTGTTTCGTAATGTTTTAAACATTTGGCTTAAATCACTAAAAATGTGAAACTTTAGGATTTGTTTCGTAACGTTTTAAATGTTTGGCTTAATTCGCTAAAAAGGTGAAATGTTAGGATTTGATTTGTAACGTTTTATACCTCTGTATTAGCTTTGTAACGTTCTAAACGTTTGGCTTAAATCGCTAAAAAGGTGGAACGTTTAGATTTGTTTTGAAACGTTTAAAACGTTTGGCTAAAATCGCTAAAAAGGTGAAATGTTATGATTTATTTCGCAGCGTGTTAAAAGTTTGGCTGAAATCGCTAAAAAGGGAAAACGTTAGGATTTGATTCGTAATGTTTTAAAAGTTTGGCCTAAATCGCTAAAAAGGTGCAATTTCTGTTAGGATTTTTTTTCATAACGGTTTAAACATTTGGATTAGTTTCGTAACGTTTTAAACGTTTGGCTTATATAACTAAAAATGTGAAATGCTTCGATTTGTCTCGTAACGTTCTAAACATTTGGATTGGTTTCGTAACGTTTTAAATGTATGGCTTAAATCGCAAAAAAGTGAAACGTTTGGATTTGTTCCGTAATGCTTATTAACGTTTTGCTTAAATCGCTCAAAAGGTGAAACATTTGGATTTGTTTCGTAACGTTTAGCTTAAATAGCTAAATAGGTGAAACGTTTGGATTTTTTTGTAACGTTTGTAAACGTTTGGCTTATATCGCTAAAAAGGGGAAACATTTGAATTTGTTTCGTAACGTTTGTAAACGTTCGGCAGAAATCCCTAAATAATGAAAACGTTTGGATTTGTTTTGTAACGTTTTAAACATTTGGATTGGTTTCGTAACATTTTAAACGTTTGGCTTAAGTCGCTAAAAATGGGAAACATTAGGATTTGTTTCGTAACATTTGTAAACGTTTGGCTTAAATCGCTAAAAGCTGAAACGTTTGGATTTGTATCCTAATGTTTTAAACGTATGGATTGATTTTGTAACATTTTGAAAAATTGGCTTAAATTGATACAAAGGGGAAATGTTTTGATTTATTTCGTAACGTTTGTAAACAATTGGCTTAAATCAGTAAAAAGGTGAAACGTTTGGATTTGTTTAGTAACGTTTTAGACGTTTTGATTGGTTTCGTAACGTTTTAAATGTTTGGCTTAAATCGAAAAAAAGGTGAAACGTTTGAATTTGTTCCGTAAAGTTTGTAAATGTTTGGCTTAGTTCGCTAAAAAGGTAAAATGTTTGGATTTGTTTCGTAACGTTGAAATTTTTTGGCTTAAATCACTGAAAAGACGAAACGTTTGGATTTGCTTTGTATCGTTTGTAAACGTTTGGCTTATTGCTTCGTAAAGTTTGTAAACATTTGGCTGAAATCACTAAAAAGGTGAAACGTTTGGATTTTTTTTTTGTAACGTTTTAATCGTTTGTATTGGTTTCGTACCATTTTAAACGTTTGGCTTAAGTCGCTAAAAATGTGAAACATTTTGATTTATTTCGTAATATTTATAAATGTTTGGCTTAAATCGCTAAAAAAGTCAAACGTTTGGATTTGCTTCGTAACATTTTAAACATGTGGATTGGTTTCGTAACCGTTTTAACATTTGGCTTGAATTGATATAAAGGAGAAACATTTGGATTTGTTACGTAATGTTTGTAAATGTTTGGTTTAAATCGCTAAAAAGGTGAAACGTTTGGATTTGTTTCGTAACGTTATAAACGTTTGGATTGGTTTCGTGACGTTTTAAATGTATTGCTTAAATCGCAAAAAAGGTGGAACATTTGGATTTGTTCCGTAATGTTTGTAAATGTTTGGCTTAAACCGCTTAAAAGGGGAAAACATTGTCATTTATTTCGTAACGTTTTAAAAGTTTTGCTTAAATCGCTAAAAAGGTGAAATGGTTGGATTTGTTTCGTAACATTTGTAAACGTTTGGCTTATATCGCTAAAAACGGGAAACGTTTGAATTTGTTTTGTAACGTTTGTAGACGTTTGGCTGAATTCCTTAAATGGGTGAAAAGTTTGGATTTGTTTTGTAACGTTTAAAACATTTGGATTAGTTTCGTAACGTTTCAAACGTTTGGCTTAAGTCGCTAAAAATGTGAAACATTTGGATTTTTTTGTTATATTTTTAAATGTTTGGCTTAAATCGCTAAAAAGGTGACACGTTTGGATTTGTTTCATAATGTTTTGATTGGTTTTTGAACGTTTTAGACATTTGGCATAAATTGATAGAAAGGTTAAACGTTTGGATTTGTTTCGCAACGTTTGTAGACGTTTTCACTTAAATCGCTAAAAAAGGGAAATGTTTAGATTTGTTTCGTAATGTTATAAACGTTTGGATTTGTTTCGTTACGTTTTAAACGTTTGGATATATTTCATAAGGTTTTAAACGTTTGGCTTAAATTCCTAAAAGGGTGAAACATTAGGATTTGTTTCGTAACGTTTTAAACGTTTGGCTTAAATCGATAAAAAGGTAAACGTTAGGATTTGATTCGTAAGGTTTTAAACATTTGTATTTGTTTCGTAGCGTTCTAAACGTTTGGCTTAAATATCTAAAAAGGTGAAACGATTAGATTGGTTTTAAAACGTTTAAAATGTTTGGCTGAAATTGCTAAAAAGGCGAAATGTCATGATATATTTTGTAGCGTTTTAAACGTTTCGCTTAAATCTCTAAAAAGGGTAAACGTAAGGATTTGTTTCGTAACACTTTAAAAGTTTGGCCTAAATCTCTAAAAAGGTGAAATGTTAGGATTTGTTTCGTAATGTTTTAAATGTTTGAAATGGTTTGGTAACGTTTTAAACGTTTGGCTTAAATCACTAAAAAGGTGGAAAGTTTTGATTTATTTCGTAACGTTTTAAACGTTTGGATTGGTTTCGTAATGTTTTAAATGTATGCCTTAAATAAAAAAAAAGGTGAAATGTTTGGATTTGTTCTGTAATGTTTGTAGACGTTTTGCTTAAATCACTAAAAAGGTGAAACGTTTGGATTTGTTTCGTAACGTTTTAAACGTTTGTCTTAAATCGCTAAAAAGGTGAAACGTTTGGATATGTTTCGTAACGTTTGTAAACGTTTGGCTTATATTGCTAAAAAGGGAAAACGTTTGAATTTGTTTCTTAACGTTTGTAAACGTTTGGCTGAAATCCCTAAAAAGGGGAAACATTTGGATTTGTTTAGTAATGTTTTAAACGTTTAGATTGGTTTCGTAACATTTTAAACGTTTTTCTTATGTAGATCTAACAGCCACATCCTCATTAAACTAACCAAAGTCTTCAAACTTTACCAATCTAAAAGTTTAACGTTTTAAACATTTGACTTAAATAGATATAAAGGGGAAATGTTTAGATTTTATTCGTAAAGTTTGTAAACATTTGGCTTAAATTGCTAAAAAGGTGAAACGTTTGGATTTGTTTCTTAACGTTTTAAACGTTTGGATTGGTTTTGTAACGTTTTAAATGTTTGGCTTAAATCGCTAAAAAGCTAAACATTAGGATTTGATTCGTACTATTTTAAACGTTTGTATTGGTTTCGTAAGGTTCTAAATGTTTGGCTTAAATATCTAAAAAGGTGAAACGTTTAGATTTGTTTCGAAACGTTTAAAACGTTTGGCTGAAATCACTAAAAAGGTGAAATGTCATGATATATTTCGTTGCGTTTTAAACGTTTCGCTTAAATCTCTAAAAAGGGTAAATGTTAGGATTTGTTTCGTCACATTTTAAACGTTTGGCCTAAATTGCTAAAAAGGTGAAATTTAAGGATTTGTTTCGTAACATTTTAAACGTTATGATTGGTTTGGTAACGTTTTAAACGTTATGATTAAATCACTAAAAAGTTGAATTCGTAACGTCTTAAATGTTTGAATTGGTTTCGTAATGTTTTAAATGTATGGCTTAAATCGTAAAAAAGGTGAAATGTTTGGATTTGTTCCGTAACGTTTGTAGACGTTTGGCCTAAATCGTTAAAAAGGTGAAACACTTGTATTTGTTTGGTAACGTTTCAAACGTTTGGCTTAAATCGCTAAAGAGGTGAAACGTTTGGATTTGTTTCGTAACATTTGTAAACGTTTGGCTTACATCGCTAAAAAAGGGAAACGTTTGAATTTGTTACTTAACGTTTGTAAACGTTTGGCTAAAATCCCTAAAAAGGGGAAACGTTTGGATTTGTTTTGTAACGTTTTAAACGTTTGGATAGGTTTCGTAACATTTTAAACGTTTTGCTCAATTCGATAAAAATGTGAAACATTTAGATTTGTTTTGTAACATTTGTAAATGTTTGGCCTAAATCACTAAAAAGCTGAAACGTTTGGATTTGTATCGTAATGTTTTTAACGCTTGGATTGGTTTTGTAACGTTTTAAACATTTGGCTTAAATTGATTTAACGGGGAAACGTTTAGATTTAATTCGTAAAGTTTGTAAACATTTGACTTTAATTGCTGAAAAAGTGAAACGTTTGGATTTGTTACGTAATGTTTTAAATATTTGTTCCGTAACGTTCGTAAACGTTTCGCTTAAATTTCTAATAAGGGGAAACGCTAGGATTTGTTTCATAACGTTTTAAATGTTTGGCTTATATCGCTGAAAAGAGGAAACGTTTGAATTTGTTTCCTAACGTTTGTAAACGTTTTGCTGAAATCCCTAAAAAGGTGAAACGTTTGCATTTGTTTTGTAATGTATTAAACGTTTGAATTGGTTTCGTAACGTCTTAAACGTTTGGCTTAAGTCGCTAATAATTTGAAACATTTGGATTTCTTTCGTAATATTTGTAAACGTTTAGCTTAAATCGCTAAAAAGGTGAGACGTTTGGATTTGTTTCGTAACGTTTTAAACATTTGGATAGGTTTCGTAACTTTTTAAACATTTGGATTAAATTGATATAAAGGTGAAACGCTTAGATTTGATGCGTAACGTTTGTAAACGTTTAGCTTAAATAGCTAAAAAAGTGAAACGTTTGCATTTGTTTTGTGAGGTTTTAAACGTTCCGATTGGTTTCGTAAAGTTTTTAATGTTTGTCATAAATTGCAAAAAGGGTAAAACGTTTCGATTTGTACCGTAACTTTTGTAAATATTTGGCTTAAATTGCTAAAAAGGTGAAACGTTAGGATTTGTTTCGTAAAGTTATAAATATTTGGCTTAATTCCCTAAAAAGGTGAAATGTTAGGATTTGTTTCGTAACGTTTTAAATGTTTTGCTTCAATCGCTAAAAAGGCGAAATGTTTGGATTTGTTTCGTAACGTTTGTCTTATATCACTGAAAAGGGGAAACGTTTGAATGTGTTTCGTAACGTTTGTAAACGTTTCGCTGAAATCCCTAAAAAGGGGAAAAGTTTGGATTTGTTTTGTAACGTATTAAAAGTTTGAATTAGTTTCGTAACGTTTTAAACGTTTGGCTTAAGTCGTTAAAAATGTGAAACATTTTTATTTGTTTCGTAATATTTGTAAGCCTTTGGCTTAAATCGCTAAAAAGGTGAAATGTTTGGATTGGTTTCGTAACTTTGTAAACATTTGGACTGGTTTCGTAACATTTTAAACATTTGGCTTAAATTGATATAAAGGTGAAACGTTTGGATATGTTGCTTAACGTTTGTAAATGTTTGGCTTAAATCGCTAAAATGGTCTAACGTTTTTGATTTGTTCAATAACGTTTGTGAATGTTTGGCTTAAATTGCTAAAAAGATGGAACGTTTGGATTTGTTTCGTAACATTTTAAACGTCTGTCTTAAATCACTAAAAAGGTGAAACGTTTGGATTTGTTTCATAATGTTTGTTAACGTTTGGTTTATATCGCTAAAAAGGGGAAACATTTGAATTTGTTTTGTAACATTTGTGAACTTTCAGCTGAAATCCTTTAAAAGGAGAAACATTTGGATTTGTTTTGTAACGTTTTAAACGTTTGGATTGGTTTCGTAACGTTTTAAATGTTTGGCTTAAATCGCAAAAAAGGTGAAGCATTTGGATTTGTTCCGTAATGTTTGTAAACGTTTGTCTTAAATCGCTATAAAGGTGGAATGTTATGATTTGTTTCATGACGTTTTAAACGTTTGGCTTAAATCGCTAAAAAGGTGATACGTTTTGATTTAATTCGTAACGTTTGTAAACGTTTGGCGTATACCGCTAAAAAGGAGAAACGTTTGAATTTATTTTGTAACGTTTGTAACGTTTGGCTGAAATCCCTAAAAAGGTGAAACTTTTGGATTTGTTTTGTAACGTTTTAAATGTTTGGATTGGTTTCATAACGTATTAAACGTTTGGCTTACGTCGCTAAAAATGTGAAACATTTGGATTTGTATCGTAATATTTGTAAACGTTTGGCTTAAATCGCTAAAAAGGTGAAATGTTTGTATCTGTTTCGTAACGTTTGGATTAGTTTCGTAATGTTTTTAACATTTGGCTTAAATTGATAGAAAGATAAAATGTTTCAATTTGTTTCGTAACGTTTGTAAACGTTTGGCTTAAATCGCTAAAAGGTGAAACGTTTGTACTTGTTTCGTAACGTTTTAAACGTTTCGAGTGGTTTCGTAACGTTTTAAATGTTTGGCTTAAATCACAAAAAATGTAAAATTTTTGGATTTGTTCTGTAACGTTTGTAAACGTTTAGCTTAAATCGCTAAAAAGGTGGAACGTTTGGATTTGTTTCGTAATGTTTCAAACGTTTGGCTTAAATTTCTATAAAGGTGAAACGTTTGTAAAAGTTTTGCATAAATTGCTAAAAAGGTGGAACGTTTGGATTTGTATCTTAACGTTTTAAACGTTTGGCTTAAATCGCGCAAAAGGTTAAACGTTTTGATTTGTTTCGTAACGTTTGTAAACATTTCGCCTATATCGCTAAAAAGGGAAAACATTTGGATTTGTATCTTAACGTTTTAAACGTTTGGCTTAAATCGCTAATAAGGTGAAACGTTTGGATTGGTTTCGTAACGTTTTAAATGTATGGCTAAATCGCAAAAAAGGTGAAACATTTAGATTTGTTTTGTAACGTTTGTAGACATTTTGCTTAAATCGCTAGAAAGGTGAAATGTTTGGTTTTGTTTCATAACGTTTGTAAATGCTAAACGTTACGAAACAAATCCAAACGTTTAAAACATTACGAAACAAAACTAAACGTTTCCAAAGGTTTCAAAACAAATCTAAACGTATAAAACGTTACGAAACAAATCCAAACGTTTAAATCGCTAAGCCAAACAGTTGTTTCGTAACGTTTGTAAACGTTTTTCTTAAATCGCTAAAAGGTGAAACGTTTGGATTTAATTCGTAACGTTTTCAAACGTTTCGCTTAAATGGCTAATAAAGTGAAACACTTGGATTTGTTTCGTAGCGTTTGTAAACGTTTGACTTAAATCGCTAAAAAGGTGAAACGATTGGATTTGTTTCGTAATGTTTGTAAACATTGGGCTTATATTGCTAAAAAGGTGAAACATTTGGATTTGTTTCGTAACGTTTGTAAACGTTGGGCTTAAATCGCTAAAAAGGTTAAATGTTTGGTTTTGTTTCGTAACCTTTGTAAACGTTTTGTTTCGTAACGTTTTAAATGTTTGGTTTTGTTTCATAGCCTTTGTAAACGTTCGGCTTAAATCGCTAAGAAGGGGAAACGTTTGGTTTTGTTTTCAAAACGTTTGTAAACGTTTGTCTTAAATCGTTAAAAGGTGAACGTTTGGATTTGTTTCGTAACGTTTTTAAACATTTGGCTTAAATTGCTAAAAATGTGAAACGCTTGGATTTGTTTCGTAGCGTTTGTAAACGTTTGGCTTAAATCGCTAAAAAGGTGAAACGCTTGGATTTGTTTCGTAATGTTTGTAAATGTTTGGCTTAAATCGCTAAAAAGGTGAAACTTTTGGATTTGTTTCGTAACGTTTTAAACGTTTAGCTTAAATCGCTAAAAAGGTGAAACGTTTGGATTTTTATTCGTAACGTTTGTAAACGTTTGGCGTATATCGCTAAAAAGGGGAAACATTTCGATTTGTTTCGTAACATTTGTAAACGTTTGGCTTAAATCGCTAAAAGCTGAAACGTTTGGATTTGTATCCTAATGTTTTAAACGTTTGGATTGATTTCGTAACATTTTAAAAAATTGGCTTAAATCAGTAAAAAGGTGAAAGTTTGGAATTGTTTAGTAAGTTTTAAATGTTTGGATTGGTTTCGTAACGTTTTAAATGTTTGTCTTAAATCGAAAAAAAGGTGAAACGTTTGAATTTGTTCCGTAACATTTGTAAATGTTTGGCTTAATTTGCTAAAGAAGGTGAAACGTTTGGCTTATATTGCTAAAAATGTAAAACGTTTCGATTTGTTTCGTAACGTTTGTAAAAGTTTTGCTTAAATCGCTAAAAGGGCAGAACATTTGGATTTGTATCTTAACATTTTAAACGTTTGGCTTTTATCGGTAAAAAGGGTAAACGTTTGAATTTGTTTTGTAACATTTGTAAACGTTTGGCTGAATTCCATAAATGGGTGAAACATTTGGATTTGTTTTGTAACGTTTTAAACGTTTGGATTAGTTTCGAAATGTTTCAAATGTGTTCAAAATATCGTCGATAAACACGATCACGAACTGATCCAAGAACGGTTTGAATATCCTATTCATCAAATCCATGAAGGCTTCTGGGGCGTTCGTCAATCCGAATGACATAACGAGGAATTCGTAATGTCCGTATCGAGTTCCAAAAGCAGTCTTCTGAACATCATCATCACGAATCTTCAGCTGATGATAGCCTGATCTCAAGTCGATCTTGGAGAAGTACTTCTCTCCTTGTAACTGATCGAATAGGTCGTCGATTCTAGGTAACGGATACTTATTCTTGATCGTTACCTTGTTCAGCTGTCGATAATCGATACATAATCGAAGCGATCCATCCTTCTTTTTCACGAATAGTACTGGTGCACCCCATGGGGATACACTCGGTCTGATGAAACCACGATCAAACAATTCTTCTAATTGATCCTTAAGTTCTTTGAGCTCTGCTGGCGCCATTCGATAAGGAGGTATCAATATCGGCTTCGTGCCAGGAGCCAATTCGATACAAAACTCAATCTCGCGATCTGGGGGTAATCCAGGTAATTCCTCTAGAAAAACATCTGGATACTCTGACACCACTGGTACGTCACTTAAATTCACACTTTTCTTTTCCACGTCCCGCACTATCGCTAAGAATCCTTGACATCCCTTTTTCAACATGCGACAAGCTTTAATAGCTGAAATAATACTCGTAGAAGATTCCATCTTGTCACCCTGAATTGAAACAGCTTCAATTCCAGGCGTGTTAAACGTCACCGTCTTCCTCCGGCAATCCACATTGGCATAGTGCTGAGCTAGCCAATCCATTCCTAGTATGACGTCAAAAGCTAATACCTCGAGTAAAATCAAGTCAACTAACAAATCTCGTCCTTGAACTCTTACAGGACAAGACGGATAAACAATACTAACTTCCACACTTTCTCCAACTGGAGTAGCTACTGACAAGGGATTCCTAAGATATGCTGGTTGCACTCCTAACTTACTAGCGAAACTAGGCGAAACAAACGAATGCGTAGCACCCGGATCAAATAAAATTAATGTGTCTTGAGAAGCGATAGAAAAGGTACCAACATTGTCACGACCCAATCTCAGGGCCGAGACCGGCGCTAGGGAATGGGAGTGGTTGCTCCGACACCCGTAGAAAGCCTAAAAGCGTAAAATAATTTTTTCGCGAAACATAAACGTCATGCATGACATAAATAAACACGTGTCATGCAGAAGCACACATGCCAGGCACACATATCCTCTGGCAGTCACAATAAAAACAACGCAGCAAGCGTAAACGTTTAAAACTTTAAAACGTTAAAGTTATATTTACAGAAAACTATATGTACAAGCTTACTTACAAAACACTTATCTACTGCAGCTCTAAGAGTAAAGTACTGTTTCTTTACATACTCCAAAATACAGACTTCTGGAAGTAGGATAGAAGTCCGTTGCTTCAAAGCGTCTTTATCCTGAAAGGAAATATGTGAGGGGTCAGTATATTGGGATATACTGAGTGAGTTCATACATTTACCAATAAGTATTCAAATAAAATCATAAACGATATTCAATCGTATGCAGCCAAGTACAGGATCCGAATGAAACCTTAATCCTCAAACATACTAATAATCGATCGATCAACCCAATCATAAATATCAATTGCGAGTCCAACTCGCTGGTGGCCCAGCCACTAGATACGGGGACTCCAGACTACACCGTAGCCGAGTACTCTCTCGTATCAAAATCATAAACCCAATCGTAAATTTCATATTCATCATCAGCTCCCAGCTGAGTCATATCAAAACTGGTGATCACACAGTCCTATTGTCGCCCAATAGGTAGCACGTTCCATCGGATCAATACTGGTTTCAAATCAAGCATATGCAATTCGTACAAAAATAATTCGCATCGTAATTATGCAAAACAACCATAAAGCAATATAAAATATTTGCTTGAATAAATACTTTAAAAGCAAATCGTATAAACTCACAGAAAACGTTTATCCAAAAATATGTCGGGGCTTTAGAACGTCAAGCTTCCCAAACTACTGGTCCAGCTGCTTCTTGCCTCGCCGGATCTAAAACAATTTTAAAACATTTGACTTGTATTAGAATCCTATTCTAAAATTGACTCTAGACTCGAGACTCGACACGTTTTACATTCATTAATCGTCGTGCTTCTCACGTATACTCCGATAAACGGTATCAACCTCGTTTACGGATCGTATATCATTTCTAATACAATTCGCATTTAACCCCGTAAAGTTAACTATTTACGTTAATTGATCATTTACTATTTGATTTCCAATTCTCGGTATGCGCGTACAACAAACGGGTGTCCAACTAATTCAATCGGGTACGAAGATCGGGGAGGTGCACGTTCGTACAAGGGGGTGCACGTTCGTGCACCTTGGTGGTGCACGATCGTGCACCTTTGTGGATCACGTTCGTGCACCTTGGTGCACGGTCGTGCACGGTCGTGCACCATGTATAGGTGCACGTTCGTGCACCATCGGTGGTGCACGTTCGTGCGCCATACGTGCACGATCGTGCACCATACGTGCACGATCCCCCGGAACCGTTTTCCGGGGTATCCAACCTGCTTTTAGCGTTAAAACGCTCCAAACACGTTAAAAACGCTTAATCTAACTTCAAAACGCTATAATTCAATCCTAATATCGATTAAAACGATATAATCGTTTCGTGGCCTAAAACTTTAAATCAATATAACTCAAAATATAATCAACGAAACGGTAAAACATCAAGCTTACCGTGATTACCCGTCAAAATATGATCGTTTTTGAGTTATAGAACGTCAGAAACGGACGAGAAACGAGATCGAGCGACGGAACGATACGGTATCGCCGTTTAGGAACGAGAAAGGGAAAGAAAAGGATCTGATCATCTTCATTCCTTCCTTATGAAGGATTCTTATATATATATTGGCTAACTTACATTTTGGTCCTTGAAACTTTTCAAAAGTTTCATTTTAATCCAAAACCTATTCAATTAATCTTTCTATTAATTCATATACGTATTATTTATATCCGAATAAATAGTACTAACTCAAAATATATATTTCCATCGAAAATCCTCAAATTTCAATTTTCGAGGCTCAATTGGCTAATTTGCACTTTAGCCCCTAAACTTTTCATAAACTACAATTTAGCCCCAAAATACCTCCACATCCAAATTTTCAAAATTAACTCCTTAAATCCCGCTAATTGACTTATTAAATTTTATCCTGAATTTCCCATATAAATTAAATTAAATTCTTTTTAATCTAATTTATCGGAATCCTAACACGTGGCACGACATAAATATCTTAAATTATTTTGGGGTATTACATTCACCCCCCCTTAAAATAAATTCGTCCTCGAATTTAAAACTAGCTACGTACCTTGAGTGAAAAGGTAAGGGTACTTTTGTCTCATATCCTCTTCTGTCTCCCACGTGCACTCTTCTATGGACTGACTTCTCCATAGGACTTTTACCATCGGAATCCTCTTCGTTCGCAATTGTTGTATCTGCGTGTCGACAATTTGCACTGGCCGTTCTTCGTAAGTGAGTTCCTCGCTCACATCCACCACTTGCAGTTGAATTATTCGAGAAGGGTCTGGTACATATTTCCGGAGCATGGAAATATGGAAGACAGGATGAACTTGCGACATCTCCGGTGGCAGGTCTAGCTTATAGGCAACTGAGCCTATGCGCTCCACTATCTGGTATGGTCCGACATATCTTGGAGCCAACTTGCCCTTCTTTTCGAAACGAATAACTCCCTTCATCGGTGACACTTTGAGAAACACGTAGTCTCCGATCTGGAATTCGATATCTTTTCTTTTGGGGTCCGCGTAACTCTTCTGTCGACTAGAAGCAGTATTCAAACGCTGCTTTATCAATGGTAATTTTATGACGTAATTTGGATGATCTCTGCTCCAGTGAGTTTCCGTTCACCGACTTCATCCCAACAGATAGGGGATCGACACTTACGCCCGTATAACGCTTCGTAAGGAGCCATCTCGATACTCGAGTGATAGCTGTTGTTATAGGCGAATTCGACTAGAGGTAGGTACATGTCCCAACTACCTCCAAAGTCTAATACGCATAGTCGAAGCATATCTTCTAACGTTTGAATCGTCCGCTCAGACTGACCGTCTGTCTGAGGGTGAAACGCAGTGCTGAAATTCAATCGTGTTCCTAACGCGTCTTGTAAGCTTTTCCAGAAATGAGAGGTAAATATGGAACCTCTGTCTGAAACGATTGACACGGGAACTCCGTGTAGGCTCACGATCTTATCGATGTAAATCTCTGCCAACTTTGCTGCAGAATACGTCGTCTTGATAGGTATGAAGTGCGCTGACTTCGTCAAGCGATCCATAATTACCCAAATGGAATCAAAACCTTTTTGCGTCTTGGGCAATCCAACTACGAAATCCATCGTGATTTGCTCCCACTTCCACTCCGGGATGGGTAACGGCTGAAGAAATCCGTAAGGTCGCTGATGTTCCAATTTGACTTGCTGACAAGTCGGACATTTCGCCACGAACTCTGCAATGTCCTTCTTCATTCCGCTCCACCAGTACGTCGTCTTGATGTCATGGTACATCTTCGTGGAACCAAGATGAACGCTATAGATCGTTCCATGAGTCTCTTCCATTATCTTCTGTCTCAAGTCTTCCACGTCTGGAACGCACATTCGATTGCCGTATTTCAGCATTCCGTGGACGATACTGAAATCTTGACTCTTTCCCTGTTGAACTTCCTCAATTAGATGCTTTAATTGAGGGTCGTCCGCTTGCAACTCTTTGATCTGATCTATCAACGTCGATCGTATCGTTAGCTGAGCAATTAGGTTTCCGAGAGATAAAATTTCGAACTCCACTCCTTGGCTAAACATCGTATGAATCTCGTTGATTAATGGCCTCCGCCATGTCGTCGTAACATGCGCGAGACTTCCTGCTGATTTCCTGCTTAATGCATCCGCCACTATGTTGGCCATGCCTGGATGGTACTGTATCGTGCAGTCATAATCCTTTAGTAACTCCATCCACCTTCGTTGTCTGAGGTTCAACTCTCGTTGATCGAAAATGTACTTCAAGCTTTTATGATCTGTAAAGATCTCGCACGTAGCGCCGTATAAATAATGTCTCCAGATCTTCAACGCAAATATTATCGCTGCTAATTCCAGATCATGCGTCGGGTAGTTTGTTTCGTGCTTCTTAAGCTGTCGCGAAGCGTATGCAATTACTCTACCGTGTTGCATAAGGACACATCCTAATCCGACTCTTGATGCATCACAGTATACTGTGAATCCTTCCGTTCCTTCTGGTAGCGCTAAGACTGGTGCCGTCGTCAGACACTCTTTCAGTTTCAGAAAGCTGAGTTCACACTGGTCTGTCCAGTTGAATTTCGCGTTTTTCTGAGTTAGCTTCGTCAAAGGTACAGCGATCTTCGAAAAGTCCTGTACAAATCGTCTGTAGTATCCCGCCAAGACGAGGAAACTTCTAACTTCCGTAACTGATTCAGGCCGCTTCCATTCTATCACAGCTTCAATCTTCTTTGGATCAACCTTAATGCCGCTTTGTGAAACCACGTGACCTAAGAAAGCCACTTCCGTTAGCCAAAATTCACATTTAGAGAATTTGGCGTAGAGCTGATGCTCTCTTAGCGTCTGTAGTACTATCCGCAGATGTTGAGCATGCTCTTCTTCTGAACGTGAATAGATCAAAATATCGTCGTTAAACACGATCACGAACTGATCCAAGTACGGTTTGAATATCCTATTCATCAAATCCATGAAGGCTTCTGGGGCGTTCGTCAATCCGAATGACATAACGAGGAATTCGTAATGTCCGTATCGAGTTTGAAAAGCAGTCTTCTGAACATTATCATCACGAATCTTCAGCTGATGATAGCCTGATCTCAAGTCGATCTTGGAGAAGTACTTTTCTCCTTGTAACTGATCGAATAGGTCGTCGATTCTAGGTAACGGATACTTATTCTTGATCGTTACCTTGTTCAGATGTCGATAATCGAAGCGATCCATCCTTCTTTTTCACGAATAGTACTGGTGCACCCCATGGGGATACACTCGGTCTGATGAAACCACGATCAAACAATTCTTCTAACTGATCCTTAAGTTCTTTGAGCTCTGCTGGCGCCATTCGATAAGGAGGTATCAATATCGGCTTCGTGCTAGGAGCCAATTCGATACAAAACTCAATCTCGCGATCTGGGGGTAATCCAGATAATTCCTCTGGAAAAACATCTGGATACTCTGACACCACTGGTACGTCACTTAAATTCACACTTTTCTTTTCCACGTCCCGCACTATCGCTAAGAATCCTCGACATCCCTTTTTCAACATGCGACAAGCTTTAATAGCTGAAATAATACTCGTAGAAGATTCCATCTTGTCACCCTGAATTGAAACAGCTTCAATTCCAGGCGTGTTAAACGTCACCGTCTTCCTCCGGCAATCCACATTGGCATAGTGCTGAGCTAGCCAATCCATTCCTAGTATGACGTCAAAAGCTAATACCTCGAGTAAAATCAAGTCAACTAACAAATCTCGTCCTTGAACTCTTACAGGACAAGACGGATAAACGATACTAACTTCCACACTTTCTCCAACTGGAGTAGCTGCTGACAAGGGATTCCTAAGATATGCTGGTTGCACTCCTAACTTACTAGCGAAACTAGGCGAAACAAACGAATGCGTAGCGCCCGGATCAAATAAAACTAATGTGTCTTGAGAAGCGATAGAAAAGGTACCAACATTGTCACGACCCAATCTCAGGACCGAGACCGGCGCTAGGGAATGGGAGTGGTTTTGAAACAAATCTAAATGTTTCCAATGGTTTTGAAACAAATCTAAATGTTAAAAACGTTACGAAACAAATCCAAACGTTTAAATCGCTAAGCAAAACAGTTGTTTTGTAACGTTTGTAAACGTTTTTCTTAAATAGCTAAAAGGTGAAACGTTTGGATTTGTTTTGTAACGTTTTTAAACGTTTGGTTTAAATTGCTAAAAATGTGAAACGCTTGAATTTGTTTCATAGTGTTTGTAAATGTTTGGCTTAAATCGCTAAAAAGGTGAAACACTTGGATTTGTTTCGTAATGTTTGTAAACGTTGGGCTTAAATTGCTAAAAAGGTGAAACATTTGGATTTGTTTCGTAACGTTTGTAAATGTTGGGTTTAAATCTCTAAAAATGTGAAACAATTTGTTTTGTTTCGTAGCCTTCGTAAACGTTTTGTTTCGTAATGTTTTAAATGTTTGGTTTTGTTTCATAACCTTTGTAAACGTTCGGCTTAAATCGCTAAAAAGGTGAAACGTTTGGTTTTGTTTTCGTAATGTTTGTAAACATTTGACTTAAATCGCTAAAAGGTGAAACGTTTGGATTTGTTTCATAACGTTTTTAAACATTTAACTTAAATTGCTAAAAATTTGAAACGCTTGGATTTGTTTCGTAGCGTTTATAAACGTTTGGCTTAAATCACTAAAAATGTGAAACGCTTGGATTTGTTTCGTGATGTTTATAAACGTTTGGCTTAATTCGCTAAAAGGGGAAATGTTTGGATTTGTATCGTAACGTTTGTAAACGTTGGGCTTAAATCGCTAAAAAGGTGAAACATTTGGATTTGTTTCATATCGTTTGTAAACGTTGGGCTTAAATCGCTAAAAAGGTGAAACTTTTGGTTTTGTTTCGTAACCTTTGTAAATGTTTTGTTTCGTAACGTTTTAAACGTTTGGTTTTGTTTCATAACCTTTGTAAACGTTGGGCTTAAATCACTAAAAAGGTAAAACGTTTGATTTCGTTTTCGTAACGTTTGTAAACGTTTGGCTTAAATCGCTAAAAGGGTTAACGTTTTCATTTGTTTCGAAACGTTTTTAAACATTTGGCTTAAATTGCTAAAAATGTGAAACGCTAGGATTTGTTTTGTAGCGTTTGTAAACGTTTGGCTTAAATCGCTAAAAAGGTGAATCGCTTGGATTTGTTTCGTAACATTTGTAAACGTTAGGCTTAAATAGCTAAAAAGGTGAAACGTTTGGATTTGTTTCGTAACGTTTGTAAACGTTAGGCTTAACTCGCTAAAAAGGTGAAACGTTTGGATTTGTTTCGTAACGTTTGTAAACGTTGGGCTTAAATCGCTCAAAAGGTGAAACATTTGGATTTGTTTGGTAACGTTTGTGGACGTTGGGCTTAAACCGCTAAAAAGGTGAAACGTTTGGTTTTGTTTCGTAACCTTTGTAAACGTTTTGTTTCGTAACGTTTTAAACGTTTGGTTTTGTTTCATAACCTTTGAAAACGTTCGGCTTAAATTGCTAAAAAGGTGAAACGTTTGGATTTGTTTCGTAACGTTTGTAAACGTTTGGCTTAAATCACTAAAAGATGAAACGTTTTGTTTTGTTTTCATAACATTTGTAAACGTTTGGCTTAAATCACTAAAAGGTGAAACATTTGGATTTGTTTAGTAACGTTTTTAAACGTTTGGCTTAAATCGCTAAAAATGTGAAACGCTTGGATTTGTTTCGTAGCATTTGTAAACGTTTGTCTTAAATTGCTAAAAAGGTGAAACACTTGGATTTGTTTCGTAGCGTTTGTAAACATTTGGCTTAAATCGCTAAAAAGGTAAAACACTTGGATTTGTTTCGTAATGTTTGTAAACGATTGGCTTAAATCGCTAAAAAGGGGAAACGTTTGATTTGTTTCGTAACGTTTGTAAACGTTGGGCTTAAATCTCTAGAAAGGTGAAACATTTGGATTTGTTTCGTAACGTTTGTAAGCGTTGGGCTTAAATCGCTAAAAAGGTGAAACATTTGGTTTTTTTTCGTAACGTTTGTAAACATTTTGTTTCGTAACGTTTTAAACGTTTTTTTTTATTTCATATCCTTTATAAACGTTCGGCTTAAATCGCTAAAAAGGTGAAACATTTGGTTTTGTTTTCGTAACGTTTGTAAATGTTTGGCTTAAATCGTTAAAAGGTGAAACGTTTGGATTTGTTTCGTAACGTTTTTAAACATTTAGCTTAAATTTCTAAAAATATGAAGTGCTTGGATTTGTTTCGTAGCATTTGTAAACATTTGGCTTAAATCGCTAAAAATGTGAAACGCTTGGATTTTTTTTCGTAACTTTTGTAAACGTTTAGTTTCATAACCTTTGTAAACGTTCGGTTTAAATCGCTAAAAACGTGGAACGTTTGGTTTTGTTTTCATTACGTTTGAAACATTTTGGCTTAAATCGCTAAAAGGTGAAACGTTTGGATTTGTTTCGTAGCGTTTTTAAACGTTTGGCTTAAATTGCTAAAAATGTGAAACGCTTGGATTTGATTCGTAGCGTTTGTAGACGTTTGGCTTAAATCGCTAAAAAGGTGAATCGTTTGGATTTGTTTCGTAATGTTTGCAAACGTTGGGCTTAAATCGCTAAAAAGGTGAAACGTTTGGATTTGTTTCGTAACGTTTGTAAACGTTGGGCTTAAATTGCTAAAAAGGTGAAACGTTTGGTTTTGTTTCGTAACCTTTGTAAATGTTTCGTAACCTTTTAAACGTTTTGTTTTGTTTCATAACCTTTGTAAACGTTCGGCTTAAATTTCTAGAAAGGGGAAACGTTTTGATTTGTTTCGTAACGTTTGTAAACGTTTGGTTTATCGCTAAACGGTGAAACGTTTGGTTTTGTTTTCATAACATTTGTAAACGTTTGGCTTAAATCGCTAAAAGGTGAAACATTTGGATTTGTTTCGTAACGTTTTTAAACGTTTGGCTTATATCGCATAAAAGGTAAAACGCTTGGATTTCTTTCGTAGCGTTTGTAAACATTTTGCTTAAATCGCTAGAAAGGTGAAACGTTTGGATTTGTTTCGTAACGTTGGTAAGAGTTGGGCTTAAATCGCTAGAAAGGTTAAACATTTGGATTTGTTTCGTAACATTTGTAAGCGTTGGGCTTAAATCGCTAATAAGGTGAAACGATTGGTTTTTTTTCGTAACCTTTGTAAACGTTTTGTTTCGTAACGTTTTAAACGTTTTGTTTTGTTTCATAACCTTTGTAAACGTTCGGCGTAAATCGCTAAAAAGGTGAAACATTTGGTTTTGTTTTCGTAACTTTTGTAAACGTTTGGCTTAAATCGTTAAAAGGTGAAACGTTTGGATTTGTTTCATAACGTTTTTAAACATTTGGCTTTAATTGCTAAGAATATGAAACGCTTGGATTTGTTTCGCATCATTTGTAAACATTTGGCTTAAATCGCTAAAAATGTGAAACGCTTGGATTTGTTTCGTAATGTTTGTAAAAGTTTGGCTTAAATCGCTAAAAAGGTGAAACGTTTGGATTTGTTTCGTAACATTCTTAAACGTTGGGCTTAAACCGCTAAAAAGGTGAAACGTTTGGATTTGTTTCGTAACGTTTTTAAACATTTGGCTTAAATTGCTAAAAATGTGAAATGCTTGGATTTGATTCGTAGCGTTTCTAAACATTTGGCTTAAATCGCTAAAAACGTGAAACGCTTGGATTTGTGCCATAATGTTTGTAAACGTTTGGATTAAATCGCTAAAAAGGTGAAAGGTTTGGATTTGTTTCGTAACATTTCTAAGCGTTGGGCTTAAATCGCTATAAAAGGTGAAACACTTGGTTTTATTTGGTAACCTTTGTAAACGTTTTGTTTCGTAACATTTTAAACATTTGGTTTTGTTTCATAACCTTTGTAGACGTTCGGCTTAAATCGCTAAAAAGGTGAAACGTTTGGTTTGTTTTTCGTAACATTTTTATACGTTTGGCTTAAATTGCTAAAAACGTGAAACGCTTGGATTTGTTTCGTAACATTTTTATACGTTTGGCTTAAATTGCTAAAAATGTGAAACGCTTGGATTTGTTTCGGAGTGTTAGTAAACATTTGGCTTATATCGCTAAAAAGGTCAAAACGCTTGGATTTGTTTCATAACGTTTGTAAACGTTGGGCTTAAATCGCTAAAAAGGTGAAATGTTTGGATTTGTTTTGTAACGTTTTTAAACGTTTGACTTAAATTAATAGAAATGGGAAACGTTTGGATATGTTTTGTAGCGTTTGTAAACGTTTGGCTTAAATCGCTAAAAAGATGAAACATTTGGATTTGTTTCGTAATTTTTGTAAACGTTTGGCTTAATTCGCTAAAAAAGTGAAACGTGTGGATTTGTTTCGTAACGTTTGTAAACGTTGGGCTTAAATTTCTAAAAAGGTGAAACGTTTGGATTTGTTTCGTAACGTTTGTACGCATTGAGCTTAAATCGCTAAAAAGGTGAAACATTTTATTTGTTTTGTAACCTTTGTAAACGTTTTGTTTCGTAACGTTTTAAACGTTTGGTTTTGTTTCATAGCCTTTGTAAACGTTCGGCTTAAATCGCAAAAAAGGTGAAACGTTTGGTTTGTTTTTCGTAATGTTGGTAAACGTTTGGCTTAAATCGTTAAAACGTGAAATGTTTGGATTTGTTTCGTAACATTTTTAATCGTTTGGCTTAAATTGCTAAAAATGTGAAACACTTGGATTTGTTTCGTAGCGTTAGTAAACATTTGGCTTAAATCACTTAAAAGGTGAAATCGTTGGATTTGTTTCGTAATGTTTGCAAACGTTCGGCTTAAATTGTTAAAAAGGTGAAATGTTTGGTTTGTTTTTGGAACATTTGTAAACGTTGGGCTTAAATTGCTAAAAAGGTGAAACGTTTGGATTTGTTTTGTAACGTTTTTAAACGTTTGGCTTAAATTGCTAAAAATGTGAAACGCTTGGATATGTTCCGTAGCATTTGTAATCGTTTGGCTTAAATCGTTAAAAAGGTGAAACACTTGTAAACGTTTGGCTTACATCGCTAAAAAGGGGAATCGTTTGGAATTGTTTCGTAACGTTTGTAAACGTTGGGCTTAAATCGCCAAAAAAGTGAAACGTTTGGTTTTGTTTCGTAACGTTTTAAACGTTTGGTTTTGTGTCATAACCTTTGTAAACGTTCGGCTTAAATCGCTAAAAAGGTGAAACGTTTGGTTTTATTTTCGTAACGTTTGTAATAGTTTGGCTTAAATCGCTAAAAGGTGAAACGTTTGGATTTATTTCGTAACGTTTTTAAACGATTGGCTTAAATTGCTAAAAATGTGAAATGCCTGGATTTGTTTCATAGCTATTGTAAAATTTTGCCTTAAATCTCTAAAAAGGTTAAATGCTTGGATTTGTTTCGTAACGTTTTTAACATTTGGCTTAAATCGCTAAAAAGGTGAAACGTTTGGATTTGTTTCGTAACGTTTGTAAACGTTTGGCTTAAATCGCTAAAAAGTGAAACGTTTGGATTTGTTTCATAACGTTTTTAAATGTTTGGCTTAAATCGCTAAAAAGGTGAAACGTTTGGTTTTGTTTCGAAACCTTTGTAAACGTTTTGTTTCGTAACGTTTTAAACGTTTGGTTTTGTTGCATAACCTTTGTAAACGTTCGGCTTAAATTGCTAAAAAGGGGAAACGTTTGGTTTTGTTTTCATAACATTTGTAAACGTTTGGCTTAAATCGCTAAAAGGTGAAAGGTTTGGATTTGTTTCGTAACGTTTTTAAACATTTGGCTTAAATTGTTAAAAATGTGAAATGCTTGGATTTGTTTTCATAACATTTGTAAACGTTTGGCTTAAATCGCTAAAAGGTGAAAGGTTTGGATTTGTTTCGTAACGTTTTTAAACGTTTGGCTTAAATTGTTAAAAATGTGAAATGCTTGGATTTGTTTCGAAGCGTTTGTAAATATTTGGCTTCAATCTCTAAAAGAGGAAACACTTGGATTTGTTTCGTAATGTTTGTAAACGTTTGGCTTAAATCGCTAAAAAGGTGAAACGTTTGGATTTGTTTCGTACCGTTTGTAAACGTTGGGCTTAAATCGCTAAATAGGTGGAACGTTTGGATTTGTTTCGTAACGTTTTTAAGCGTTGGGCTTAAATCGCTAAAATAGTGAAACGTTTGGTTTTGTTTCATAACCTTTGTAAACGTTTGTTTCGTAACGTTTTAAACGTTTTGTTTTTTTATAACCTTTGTAAACGTTGGGCTTTAATCGCTAAAAAGGTGAAACGCTTGGATTTGTTTTGTAACGTTTTTAAACGTTTGGCTAAAATTGCTAAAAACGTGAAACTCTTGGATATGTTTCGTAGCTTTTGTAAACGTTTGGCTTAAATCGCTAAAAAGGTAAAACACTTTTATTTGTTTCGTAATTTTTGTAAACATTTGGCTTATATCGCTGAAAAGGTGAAACGTTTGGATTTGTTTCGTAACGTTTGTAAACGTTGGGCTTAAATCGCTAAAAAGGTGAAACGTTTGGTTTTGTTTCGTAACCTTTGTAAACATTTTGTTTCGTAACGTTTTAAACGTTTGGTTTTGTTTCATAACCTTTGTAAATGTTCGGCTTAAATCGCGAAAAAGGTGAAACGTTTGGTTTTATTTTCGTAACGTTTGTAATAGTTTGGCTTAAATCGCTAAAAGGTGAAACGTTGGGATTTGTTTCCCAACGTTTTTAAATGATTGGCTTAAATTGCTAAAAATGTGAAACGCTTGGATTTGTTTCGTAGCTATTGTAAAAGTTTGTCTTATATCTCTAAAAAAGTGAAACGCTTGGATTTGTTTCATAATGTTTTTAACATTTGGCTTAAATCGCTAAAAAGGTGAAACGTTTGGATTTGTTTCGTAACGTTTGTAACTGTTTCGCTTAAATCGCTAAAAAGGTGAAACGTTTGGATTTGTTTCGTAACTTTTGTAAACGTTGGGTTTAAATCGCTAAAAAGTGAAACGTTTGGATTTGTTTCGTAACGTTTTTAAACGTTTGGCTTAAATCGCTAAAAAGGTGAAACGTTTGGTTTTGTTTCGTAACCTTTGTAAACGTTTTGTTTCATAACGTTTTAAACGTTTGGTTTTGTTGCATAACCTTTGTAAACGTTCGGCTTAAATTGCTAAAAAGGGGAAACGTTTGGTTTTGTTTTCGTAACATTTGTAAACGTTTGGCTTAAATCGCTAAAAGGAGAAACGTTTGGATTTGTTTTGTAATGTTTTTAAACGATTGGCTTAAATTGCTAAAAATGTGAAACGCTTGGATTTGTTTCATAGCTATTGTAAAAGTTTGTCTTAAATCTCTAAAAAGGTAAAAGGCTTGGATTTGTTTCGTAATGTTTTTAACATTTGGCTTAAATCGCTAAAAAGGTGAAACGTTTGGATTTGTTTCGTAACGTTTGTAAACGTTTCGTTTAAATCGCTAAAAAGGTGAAAGGTTTGGATTTGTTTCGTAACGTTTGTAAACGTTGGGCTTAAATCGCTAAAAAGTGAAACGTTTGGATTTGTTTCGTAACGTTTGTAAGCGTTGGGCTTAAATCGCTAAAAAGATGAAACGTTTGGTTTTTTCCGTAACCTTTGTAAACGTTTTGTTTCGTAACGTTTTAAACGTTTTGTTTTGTTTCATAACCTTTGTAAACGTTCGGTTTAAATAGCGAAAAAGGTGAAATATTTGGTTTTGTTTTCGTAACGTTTGTAAACGTTTGGCTTAAATCGTTAAAAGGTGAAACGTTTGGATTTGTTTTGTAACATTTTTAAACATTTGGCTTAAATTGCTAAAAATATGAAACGCTTGGATTTGTTTCACAGCATCTGTAAATATTTGGCTTAAATCGCTAAAAATTTGAAACGATTGGATTTGTTTCGTAATGTTTGTAAAAGTTTGGTTTAAATCGCTAAAAAGTTGAAAGATTTGGATTTGTTTCGTAACATTTCTAAACGTTGGGCTTAAACCGTTAAAATGTGAAACGTTTGGATTTGTTTCGTAACGTTTTTAAACGTTTCGCTTCAATTGCATAAAATGTGAAACGCATGGATTTGTTTCGTAGCGTTTGTAAACATTTGGCTTAAATCCCTAAAAAGGTGAAACATTTGGATTTGTTTCGTATCGTTTGTAAACGTTGGGCTTAAATCGCTAAAAAGGTGAAACGTTTGGATTTGTTTCGTAACGTTGGTAAACGTTGGGCTTAAATCACTAAAAAGTGAAATGTTTGGATTTGTTTCGTAACGTTTTTAAACATTTGGCTTAAATCGCTAAAAAGGTGAAACGTTTGGTTTTGTTTCGTAACCTTTGTAAACGTTTTGTTTCGTAACATTTTAAACGTTTGGTTTTGTTGCATAACCTTTGTAAACGTTCGGCTTAAATTGCTAAAAAGGGGAAATGTTTGGTTTTGTTTTCATAACATTTGTAAACGTTTGGCTTAAATCGCTAAAAGGTGAAAGGTTTGGATTTGTTTCGTAACGTTTTTAAACGTTTGGCTTAAATTGTTAAAAATGTGAAATGCTTAGATTTGTTTCGTAGCGTTTGTAAACATTTGGCTTCAATCGCTAAAAGGGGAAACACTTGGATTTGTTTCGTAATGTTTGTAAACGTTTGGCTTAAATCGCTAAAAAGGTGAAACGTTTGGATTTGTTTCGTACCGTTTGTAAACGTTGGGCTTAAATCGCTAAATAGGTGGAACGTCTGGATTTGTTTCGTGACGTTTTTAAGCGTTGGGCTTAAATCGCTAAAAAGGTGAAACGTTTGGTTTTGTTTCGTAACCTTTGTAAACGTTTTGTTTCGTAACGTTTTAAACGTTTTGTTTTTTTTATAACCTTTGTAAACGTTCGGCTTTAATCGCTAAAAATGTGAAACGCTTGGATTTGTTTTGTAACGTTTTTAAACGTTTGGCTAAAATTGCTAAAAGTGTGAAACGCTTGGATATGTTTCGTAGCGTTTGTAAACGTTTGGCTTAAATCGCTAAAAAGGTGAAACACTTTTATTTGTTTCGTAATTTTTGTAAACATTTGGCTTATATCGCTGAAAAGGTGAAACGTTTGGATTTGTTTCGTAACGTTTGTAAACGTTGGGCTTAAATCGCTAAAAAGGTGAAACGTTTGGTTTTGTTTCGTAACCTTTGTAAACATTTTGTTTCGTAACGTTTTAAACGTTTGGTTTTGTTTCATAACCTTTGTAAATGTTCGGCTTAAATCGCGAAAAAGGTAAAACGTTTGGTTTTATTTTCGTAACGTTTGTAATAGTTTGGCTTAAATCGCTAAAAGGTGAAACGTTGGGATTTGTTTCCCAACGTTTTTAAATGATTGGCTTAAATTGCTAAAAATGTGAAACACTTGGATTTGTTTCGTAGCTATTGTAAAAGTTTGTCTTAAATCTCTAAACAAGTGAAACGCTTGGATTTGTTTCGTAATGTTTTTAACATTTGGCTTAAATCGCTAAAAAGGTGAAACGCTTGGATTTGTTTCGTAACCTTTGTAAACGTTTTGTTTCATAACGTTTTAAACGTTTGGTTTTGTTGCATAACCTTTGTAAACGTTCGGCTTAAATTGCTAAAAAGGGGAAACGTTTGGTTTTGTTTTCGTAACATTTGTAAACGTTTGGCTTAAATCGCTAAAAGGAGAAACGTTTGGATTTGTTTCGTAATGTTTTTAAACGATTGGCTTAAATTGCTAAAAATGTGAAACGCTTGGATTTGTTTCATAGCTATTGTAAAAGTTTGTCTTAAATCTCTAAAAAGGTAAAAGGCTTGGATTTGTTTCGTAATGTTTTTAACATTTGGCTTAAATCGCTAAAAAGGTGAAACGTTTGGATTTGTTTCGTAACGTTTGTAAACGTTTCGTTTAAATCGCTAAAAAGGTGAAAGGTTTGGATTTGTTTCGTAACGTTTGTAAACGTTGGGCTTAAATCGCTAAAAAGTGAAACGTTTGGATTTGTTTCGTAACGTTTGTAAGCGTTGGGCTTAAATCGCTAAAAAGATGAAACGTTTGGTTTTTTCCGTAACCTTTGTAAACGTTTTGTTTCGTAACGTTTTAAACGTTTTGTTTTGTTTCATAACCATTGTAAACGTTCGGTTTAAATAGCAAAGGTGAAATATTTGGTTTTGTTTTCGTAACGTTTGTAAACGTTTGGCTTAAATCGTTAAAAGGTGAAACGTTTGGATTTGTTTTGTAACATTTTTAAACATTTGGCTTAAATTGCTAAAAATATGAAACGCTTGGATTTGTTTCACAGCATCTGTAAATATTTGGCTTAAATCGCTAAAAATTTGAAACGATTGGATTTGTTTCGTAATGTTTGTAAAAGTTTGGTTTAAATTACTAAAAAGTTGAAAGATTTGGATTTGTTTCGTAACATTTCTAAACGTTGGGCTTAAACCGTTAAAATGTGAAACGTTTGGATTTGTTTCGTAACGTTTTTAAACGTTTCGCTTCAATTGCATAAAATGTGAAACGCATGGATTTGTTTCGTAGCGTTTGTAAACATTTGGCTTAAATCCCTAAAAAGGTGAAACATTTGGATTTGTTTCGTATCGTTTGTAAACGTTGGGCTTAAATCGCTAAAAAGGTGAAACGTTTGGATTTGTTTCGTAACGTTGGTAAACGTTGGGCTTAAATCACTAAAAAGTGAAATGTTTGGATTTGTTTCGTAACGTTTTTAAACATTTGGCTTAAATCGCTAAAAAGGTGAAACGTTTGGTTTTGTTTCGTAACCTTTGTAAACGTTTTGTTTCGTAACATTTTAAACGTTTGGTTTTGTTGCATAACCTTTGTAAACGTTCGGCTTAAATTGCTAAAAAGGGGAAATGTTTGGTTTTGTTTTCATAACATTTGTAAAAGTTTGGCTTAAATCGCTAAAAGGTGAAAGGTTTGGATTTGTTTCGTAACGTTTTTAAACGTTTGGCTTAAATTGTTAAAAATGTGAAACGCTTGGATTTGTTTCGTAGCGTTTGTAAACATTTGGCTTCAATCGCTAAAAGGGGAAACACTTGGATTTGTTTCGTAATGTTTGTAAACGTTTGGCTTAAATCGCTAAAAAGGTGAAACGTTTGGATTTGTTTCGTACCGTTTGTAAACGTTGGGCTTAAATCGCTAAATAGGTGGAACGTCTGGATTTGTTTCGTAACGTTTTTAAGCGTTGGGCTTAAATCGCTAAAAAGGTGAAACGTTTGGTTTTGTTTCGTAACCTTTGTAAACGTTTTGTTTCGTAACGTTTTAAACGTTTTGTTTTTTTTATAACCTTTGTAAACGTTCGGCTTTAATCGCTAAAAATGTGAAACGCTTGGATTTGTTTTGTAACGTTTTTAAACGTTTGGCTAAAATTGCTAAAAGTGTGAAACGCTTGGATATGTTTCGTAGCGTTTGTAAACGTTTGGCTTAAATCGCTAAAAAGGTGAAACACTTTTATTTGTTTCGTAATTTTTGTAAACATTTGGCTTATATCGCTAAAAAGGTGAAACGTTTGGATTTGTTTCGTAACGTTTGTAAACGTTGGGCTTAAATCGCTAAAAAGGTGAAACGTTTGGTTTTGTTTCGTAACCTTTGTAAACATTTTGTTTCGTAACGTTTTAAACGTTTGGTTTTGTTTCATAACCTTTGTAAATGTTCGGCTTAAATCGCGAAAAAGGTGAAACATTTGGTTTTATTTTCGTAACGTTTGTAATAGTTTGGCTTAAATCGCTAAAAGGTGAAACGTTGGGATTTGTTTCCCAACGTTTTTAAATGATTGGCTTAAATTGCTAAAAATGTGAAACGCTTGGATTTGTTTCGTAGCTATTGTAAAAGTTTGTCTTAAATCTCTAAACAAGTGAAACGCTTGGATTTGTTTCGTAATGTTTTTAACATTTGGCTTAAATCGCTAAAAAGGTGAAACGTTTGGATTTGTTTCGTAACGTTTGTAAACGTTGGGTTTAAATCGCTAAAAAGTGAAACGTTTGGATTTGTTTCGTAACGTTTTTAAACGTTGGGCTTAAATCGCAAAAAAGGTGAAACGTTTGGTTTTGTTTCGTAACCTTTGTAAACATTTTGTTTCGTAACGTTTTAAACGTTTGGTTTTGTTTCATAACCTTTATAAATGTTCGGCTTAAATCGCGAAAAAGGTGAAACGTTTGGTTTTATTTTCGTAACGTTTGTAATAGTTTGGCTTAAATCGCTAAAAGGTGAAACGTTGGGATTTGTTTCCCAACGTTTTTAAATGATTGGCTTAAATTGCTAAAAATGTGAAACGCTTGGATTTGTTTCGTAGCTATTGTAAAATTTTGTCTTAAATCTATAAAAAAAGTGAAACGCTTGGATTTGTTTCGTAATGTTTTTAACATTTGGCTTAAATCGCTAAAAAGGTGAAACGTTTGGATTTGTTTCGTAATGTTTGTAACCGTTTCGCTTAAATCGCTAAAAAGGTGAAACGTTTGGATTTGTTTCGTAACGTTTGTAAACGTTGGGTTTAAATCGCTAAAAAGTGAAACGTTTGGATTTGTTTCGTAACGTTTTTGAACGTTTGGCTTAAATCGCTAAAAAGGTGAAACGTTTGGTTTTGTTTCGTAACCTTCGTAAACGTTTTGTTTCATAACGTTTTAAACGTTTGGTTTTGTTGCATAACCTTTGTAAACGTTCGGCTTAAATTGCTAAAAAGGTGAAACGTTTGGTTTTGTTTTCGTAACATTTGTAAACGTTTGGCTTAAATCGCTAAAAGGAGAAACTTTCGGATTTGTTTCGTAATGTTTTTAAACGATTGGCTTAAATTGCTAAAAATGTGAAACGCTTGGATTTGTTTCATAGCTATTGTAAAAGTTTGTCTTAAATCTCTAAAAAGGTAAAAGGCTTGGATTTGTTTCGTAATGTTTTTAACATTTGGCTTAAATCGCTAAAAAGGTAAAACGTTTGGATTTGTTTCGTAACGTTTGTAAACGTTTCGTTTAAATCGCTAAAAAGGTGAAAGGTTTGGATTTGTTTCGTAACGTTTGTAAACGTTGGGCTTAAATCGCTAAAAAGTGAAACGTTTGGATTTGTTTCGTAACGTTTGTAAGCGTTGGGCTTAAATCGCTAAAAAGATGAAACATTTGGTTTTTTTCCGTAACCTTTGTAAACGTTTTGTTTCGTAACGTTTTAAACGTTTTGTTTTGTTTCATAACCTTTGTAAACGTTCGGTTTAAATCGCGAAAAAGGTGAAATATTTGGTTTTGTTTTCGTAACGTTTGTAAACGTTTGGCTTAAATCGTTAAAAGGTGAAACGTTTGGATTTGTTTTGTAACATTTTTAAACATTTGGCTTAAATTGCTAAAAATATGAAACGCTTGGATTTGTTTCACAGCATCTGTAAATATTTGGCTTAAATCGCTAAAAATTTGAAACGCTTGGATTTGTTTCGTAATGTTTGTAAAAGTTTGGTTTAAATCGCTAAAAAGTTGAAAGATTTGGATTTGTTTCGTAACATTTCTAAACGTTGGGCTTAAACCGTTAAGAATGTGAAACGTTTGGATTTGTTTCGTAACGTTTTTAAACGTTTCGCTTCAATTGCTTAAAATGTGAAACGCATGGATTTGTTTCGTAGCGTTTGTAAACATTTGGCTTAAATCGCTAAAAAGGTGAAACATTTGGATTTGTTTCGTATCGTTTGTAAACGTTGGGCTTAAATCGCTAAAAAGGTGAAACGTTTGGATTTGTTTCGTAACGTTGGTAAACGTTGGGCTTAAATCGCTAAAAAGTGAAACGTTTGGATTTGTTTCGTAACGTTTTTAAACATTTGGCTTAAATCGCTAAAAAGGTGAAACGTTTGGTTTTGTTTCGTGACCTTTGTAAACGTTTTGTTTCGTAACGTTTTAAACGTTTGGTTTTGTTGCATAACCTTTGTAAACGTTCAGCTTAAATTGCTAAAAAGGGGAAACGTTTGGTTTTGTTTTCATAACATTTGGAAACGTTTGGCTTAAATCGCTAAAAGGTGAAAGGTTTGGATTTGTTTCGTAATGTTTTTAAACGTTTGGCTTAAATTGTTAAAAATGTGAAATGCTTGGATTTGTTTCATAGCGTTTGTAAACATTTGGCTTCAATCGCTAAAAGGGGAAACACTTGGATTTGTTTCGTAATGTTTGTAAACGTTTGGCTTAAATCGCTAAAAAGGTGAAACGTTTGGATTTGTTTCGTACCGTTTGTAAACGTTGGGCTTAAATCGCTAAATAGGTGGAACGTCTGGATTTGTTTCGTAATGTTTTTAAGCGTTGGGCTTAAATCGCTAAAAAGGTGAAACGTTTGGTTTTGTTTCGTAACCTTTGTAAACGTTTTGTTTCGTAACGTTTTAAACGTTTTGTTTTTTTTATAACCTTTGTAAACGTTGGGCTTTAATCGCTAAAAATGTGAAACGCTTGGATTTGTTTTGTAACGTTTTTAAACGTTTGGCTAAAATTGCTAAAAATGTGAAACGCTTGGATATGTTTCGTAGCGTTTGTAAACGTTTGGCTTAAATCGCTAAAAAGGTGAAACACTTTTATTTGTTTCGTAATTTTTGTAAACATTTGGCTTATATCGCTAAAAAGGTGAAACGTTTGGATTTGTTTCTTAACGTTTGTAAACGTTGGGCTTAAATCGCTAAAAAGGTGAAACATTTGGTTTTGTTTCGTAACCTTTGTAAACATTTTGTTTCGTAACGTTTTAAACGTTTGGTTTTGTTTCATAACCTTTGTAAATGTTCGGCTTAAATCGCGAAAAAGGTGAAACGTTTGGTTTTATTTTCGTAACGTTTGTAATAGTTTGGCTTAATTCGCTAATAGGTGAAACGTTGGGATTAGTTTCCCAACGTTTTTAAATGATTGGCTTAAACTGCTAAAAATGTGAAACGCTTGGATTTGTTTCGTAGCTATTGTAAAAGTTTGTCTTAAATCTCTAAACAAGTGAAACGCTTGGATTTGTTTCGTAATGTTTTTAACATTTGGCTTTAATCGCTAAAAAGGTGAAACGTTTGGATTTGTTTCGTAACCTTTGTAACCGTTTCGCTTAAATCGCTAAAAAGGTGAAACGTTTGGATTTGTTTCGTAACGTTTGTAAACGTTGGGTTTAAATCGCTAAAAAGTGAAACGTTTGGATTTGTTTCGTAACGTTTTTAAACGTTGGGCTTAAATCGCTAAAAAGGTGAAACGTTTGGTTTTGTTTCGTAACCTTTGTAAACATTTTGTTTCGTAACGTTTTAAACGTTTGGTTTTGTTTCATAACCTTTGTAAATGTTCGGCTTAAATCGCGAAAAAGGTGAAACGTTTGGTTTTATTTTCGTAACGTTTGTAATAGTTTGGCTTAAATCGCTAAAAGGTGAAACGTTGGGATTTGTTTCCCAACGTTTTTAAATGATTGGCTTAAATTGCTAAAAATGTGAAACGCTTGGATTTGTTTCGTAGCTATTGTAAAATTTTGTCTTAAATCTCTAAAAAAGTGAAACGCTTGGATTTGTTTCGTAATGTTTTTAACATTTGGCTTAAATCGCTAAAAAGGTGAAACGTTTGGATTTGTTTCGTAACGTTTGTAACCGTTTCGCTTAAATCGCTAAAAAGGTGAAACGTTTGGATTTGTTTCGTAACGTTTGTAAACGTTGGGTTTAAATCGCTAAAAAGTGAAACGTTTGGATTTGTTTCGTAACGTTTTTAAACGTTTGGCTTAAATCGCTAAAAAGGTGAAACGTTTGGTTTTGTTTCGTAACCTTTGTAAACGTTTTGTTTCATAATGTTTTAAACGTTTGGTTTTGTTGCATAACCTTTGTAAACGTTCGGCTTAAATTGCTAAAAAGGTGAAACGTTTGGTTTTGTTTTCGTAACATTTGTAAACGTTTGGCTTAAATCGCTAAAAGGAGAAACGTTTGGATTTGTTTCGTAATGTTTTTAAACGATTGGCTTAAATTGCTAAAAATGTGAAACGCTTGGATTTGTTTCATAGCTATTGTAAAAGTTTGTCTTAAATCTCTAAAAAGGTTAAAGGCTTGGATTTGTTTCGTAATGTTTTTAACATTTGGCTTAAATCGCTAAAAAGGTGAAACGTTTGGATTTGTTTCGTAACGTTTGTAAACGTTTCGTTTAAATCGCTAAAAAGGTGAAAGGTTTGGATTTGTTTCGTAACGTTTGTAAACGTTGGGCTTAAATCACTAAAAAGTGAAACGTTTGGATTTGTTTCGTAATGTTCGTAAGCGTTGGGCTTAAATCGCTAAAAAGGTGAAACGTTTGGTTTTTTTTCGTAACCTTTGTAAACGTTTTGTTTCGTAACGTTTTAAACGTTTTGTTTTGTTTCATAACCTTTGTAAACGTTCGGTTTAAATCGCAAAAAAGGTGAAATATTTGGTTTTGTTTTCGTAACGTTTGTAAACGTTTGGCTTAAATCGTTAAAAGGTGAAACGTTTGGATTTGTTTTGTAACATTTTTAAACATTTGGCTTAAATTGCTAAAAATATGAAACGCTTGGATTTGTTTCACAGCATCTGTAAATATTTGGCTTAAATCGCTAAAAATTTGAAACGCTTGGATTTGTTTCGTAATGTTTGTAAAAGTTTGGTTTAAATCGCTAAAAAGTTGAAAGATTTGGATTTGTTTCTTAACATTTCTAAACGTTGGGCTTCAACCGTTAAAAATGTGAAACGTTTGGATTTGTTTCGTAACGTTTTTAAACGTTTCGCTTCAATTGCTAAAATTGTGAAACGCATGGATTTGTTTCGTAGCGTTTGTAAACATTTGGCTTAAATCGCTAAAAAGGTGAAACATTTGGATTTGTTTAGTATCGTTTGTAAACGTTGGGCTTAAATCGCTAAAAAGGTGAAACGTTTGGATTTGTTTCGTAACGTTGGTAAACGTTGGGCTTAAATCGCTAGAAAGGTGAAACGTTTGGCTTTGTTTCGTAACGTTTGTAAGCGTTGGGGTTCAATCGCTAAAAAGTGAAACGTTTGGTTTTTTTCCGTAACCTTTGTAAACGTTTTGTTTCGTAACGTTTTAAACGTTTTGTTTTGTTTCATAACCTTTGTAAACGTACGGCTTAAATCGCTAAAAAGGTGAAACATTTGGTTTTGTTTTCTTTAAGTTTGTAAACGTTTGGCTTAAATCGTTAAATGGTGAAACGTTTGGATTTGTTTCGTAACGTTTTTAAACATTTGGCTTAAATTGCTAAAAATATGAAACGCTTGGATTTGTTTCGCAGCGTTTGTAAACATTTGGCTTAAATCGCTAAAAATGTGAAACGCTTGGATTTGTTTCGTAATGTTTGTAAAAGTTTTGCTTAAATCGCTAAAAAGGTGAAACGTTTGGATTTGTTTCGTAACATTTGTAAATGTTGGCCTAAATCGCTAAAAAGGTGAAACGTTTGGTTTTGTTTCGTAACCTTTGTAAACGTTTTGTTTCGCGTTTTAAACGTTCAGTTTTGTTTCATAACCTTTGTAAACGTTCGGCTTAAATTGCTAAAAAGGTGAAAAGTTTTTAAGCGTTGGGGTTCAATCGCTAAAAAGTGAAACGTTTGGTTTTTTTTCCGTAACCTTTGTAAACGTTTTGTTTCGTAACGTTTTAAACGTTTTGTTTTGTTTCATAACCTTTGTAAACGTACGGCTTAAATCGCTAAAAATGTGAAACATTTGGTTTTGTTTTCTTTAAGTTTGTAAACGTTTGGCTTAAATCGTTAAATGGTGAAACGTTTGGATTTGTTTCGTAACGTTTTTAAACATTTGGCTTAAATTGCTAAAAATATGAAACGCTTGGATTTGTTTCGCAGCGTTTGTAAACATTTGGCTTAAATCGCTAAAAATGTGAAACGCGTGGATTTGTTTCGTAATGTTTGTAAAAATTTTGCTTAAATCGCTAAAAAGGTGAAACGTTTGGATTTGTTTCGTAACATTTGTAAATGATGGGCTTAAACCGCTAAAAAGGTGAAACGTTTGGATTTGTTTCGTAATGTTTTTAGACATTTGACTTAAATTCCTAAAAATGTGAAACCCTTGGATTTGTTTTGTAGCGTTTGTAAACATTTTGCCTAAATCACTAAAAAGGTGAAACGCTTGGATTTGTGTCGTAATGTTTGTAAACGTTTGGCTTAAATCGCTAAAAAGGCGAAACGTTTGGATTTGTTTCGTAATGTTTTAAACTTTTGGATTGGTTTTGTAACGTTTAAAGTTTTTCTTAAATCGCAAAAAAAGGTGAAACGTTTGAATTTGTTCTGTAACGTTTGTAAACGTTTGGCTTAAATCGCTAAAAATGAGAAACGTTTAGATTTGTTTCGTAACGTTTTAAACGTTTGGCTTAAATCACAAAAAAGGCGAAACATTTGGATTTGTTTCGTAACGTTTGTAAATGTTTGTCTTATATCGCTGAAAAGGGGAAACGTTTGAATTTGTTTCGTAACGTTTATAAACATTTGGCTGAAATCCATTAAAAGGGGAAAAGTTTGGATTTGTTTTGTAACGTATTAAACATTTGGATTAGTTTCGTAACGTTATAAACGTTTGTCTAAAGTCGCTAAAAATGTGAAACATTTGTATTTGTTTCGTAATGTTTGTAAACGTTTGGCTTAAATCGCTAAAAAGGTGAAATGTTTGGATTTGTTTTGTAACGTTTTAAACATTTGCATTGGTTTTGTAACATTTTAAACATTTGGCTTAAATTGATATAAAGGTGAAACATTTGGATTTGTTGCGTAACGTTTGTAAAAGTTTGGCATAAATCGCTAAAAAGATGAAAAGTTTATATTTGTTCTTCAACGTTTGTAAATGTTTGGCTTAAATTGCTAAAAAGGTGGAACGTTTGGATTTGTTTCGTAATGTTTTAACGTTTGGGTTAAATAGCTAAAAAAGTGAAACGCTTGGATTTGTTTCGTTACATTTGTTAATGTTTGACTTGTATCGCTAAAAAGGGGAAACATTTTGTAAATGTTTGGCTTAATTCGCTATAAAGGTGGAACGTTGTGTTTTGTTTCATATCGTTTGGAACGTTTGGCTTATGTTGCTAAAAAGGTGAAACGTTTGGATTTGGTTCGTAACGTTTGTAAATGTTTGGCTTATAATGCTAAAAAGGAGAAACGTTTGAATTTGTTTTGTAACGTTTCTAAACGTTTGGCTGAAATCCCTAAAAAAGGTGAAACGTTTGGATTTTTTTGGTAACGTCTTAAATGTTTGGATTGATTTCGTAACGTTTTAAACGTTTGACTTAAGTCGCTAAAAATGTGAAACATTTGGATTTGTTTCGTAATATTTGTAAACATTTGGCTTAAATCGCTAAAAAGTTGAAACGTTTGTATTTGTTTCGTAACGTTTGGATTAGTTTCGTAACGTTTTAATCATTTGGCTTAAATTGATAGAAAGGTAAAACGTTTGAATTTGTTTCGTAACATTTGTAAACGTTTCCCATAAATCGCTAAAAAGGTGAAACGTTTGTACTTGTTTCGTAATGTTTTAAACGTTTTTGGTAACGTTTTAAAGGTTTGGCTTAAATTGCAAAAAAAGGTAAAACTTTTGGATTTGTTCAGTAACGTTTGTAAACGTTTAATTTAAATCGCTAAAAAGGTGGAACGTTTGTATTTATTTCGTAACGTTTCAAATGTTTGGCTTAAATCGCTAAAAAGGTGAAACGTTTGGATATTTTTCGTAACGTTTGTAAACGTTTTGCATAAATTGCTAAAAATGGGGAACGTTTGGATTTGTATCTTAACATTGAGTTTACGAAAGATCAATTTCATATAGATACTGGCATATCTCGAAAATTAATCTAAGATGAAAAACAAGTACAAATGAGGGACTAATTGTAAGAGTTATAATTTAGTAGGAAACTAACTGTACTATGTCTAAGTTAATTAGGGACTAATTTATAAGAGTTATAAATTAGTAGCAACCTAATTATATTTTAACCAAGTTTTATGATTAGAAGGCTTAAGTAATTAATTAGTGTAATTAATGATACTTAAAGCATTAATCATAAGTTAGTGGAATGATGATGTCATGGTGATGATGAGATAAGGTCATGTCATATATGTGATGTCATATGATGACATCACCTATATGATGTCACCACATGAAAGGTGTCATGTGGTGGCAACACCTTTGCTTGGTGTGTGACACCTAGCATGCAAGGTGTTGCATTCTTAAGACATGCTCTAACCTATTAATAGATCTTGTCCTTGCTCATTTCAAAACACCACCCAACACAGATCTCACTACAAAGTTTTAGAGAGAGAAAGTACTTGAAGGAGTTGAAGTAGTCATTAATCACGAGAAAAACTTGGCGACGTTTTTCATACATCCGAACAAGGACGTAATCGCGGGGAGAGTTTGAGCTTACGGCTCCTCGGCAAGAGGAACTCTTGCGGATTACTTCAAGGCGAGGATTCAATCGGACGCATACTCGTGTGGACGAGCTTGAGGTCGCCGTACTTTTTGGACTACAAGAATCGTTGGATAATCCACACAGGTATTCTTCTTATGATTCCTAGATGCATGCTTTAATTACTAAATGATACGACGATCCATTTGTTTTTTATATGATCAACTTTAGGATTCAGATTGTTGGAATTTCGATTTTGTGTTGAAATATACGATCTAGACCCGGGCCTCCCGCTGCGCCGACACGTTTTGCTTAAATCGCTATATAGGTGAAAAGATTGGATTTGTTTCGTAATGCTTTAAACATTTGGATTGGTTTTGTAACGTTTTAAACATTTGGCTTAAATCGTTAAAAAAGGTGCAACGTTTTGATTTGTTTCGAAACGTTTTATATGTTTGGCTTAAATCGCTAGAAATGTGAAATGTTAGGGTTTGTTTCGTAACGTTTTAAACGTTTGGCTTAAATTGCTTAAAAGGTGAAGCATTAGGATTTATTTTGTAACGTTTTGAACATTTGACTTATATCGCTAAAAAGGGGAAACGTTAGGATTTGTTTCGTAACGTTTTATTAGTTTCAATTGGTTTCGTAACATTTTAAACGTTTGGCTTAAATCACTAAAAAGGTAAAACGTTTCGATTTTTTTCGTAACATTTTAAACGTTTGGATTGGTTTCGCAACGTTTGGCTTAAATCGCTGAAACGGTGAAACGTTTGGATTTCATTCGTAAAGTTTGTAAACGTTTAACTTATATCCCTAATAATGGGAAATGTTTAGATCTGCTATGTAACGTTTGTAAGAGTTTGGCTTAAAACGCTAAAACGGTGAAACATTTGGATTTGTTTCGTAACGTTTGTAAAACGTTTAAATTAAATCGCTAAAAAGGTGAAACATTTGGATATATTTCGTAATGTTTTAAAAATTTGGATTGGTTTCGTAACGTTTTAATCGTTTGGCTTAAATTGCTAAAAAGGTGAAATCTTTGGATTTGTTTCGAAACGTTTGACACGTTTGGGTTAAATTGCTAAAAAGGTGAAAGGTTTGGATTTGTTTCGATACATTTTAAACGTTTGGCTTAAATCGCCAAAAAGGTGAAACGTTTGGATTTATTTCGTAACGTTTTAAACTTTTGGGTTGGTTTCGTAATGTTTTTAACGTTTTGCTTAAATCGCTAAAAAGGGGAAACATTTTTGTTTGTTTCGTAATGTTTGTAAACGTTTGGCTTAAATCACTAAAAAGGTGAAACGTTTGAATTTGTTTCGTAACGATTTTATACGTTTGGCTTATATCGCTAAAAGGGTGAAACGTTAAGATTTGTTTCATAACGTTATAAACGTTTAATTTGGTTTCGTAACGTTTTAAACGTTTGGTTTAAATTGCTAAAAGGGTGAAACGTTTGGATTTGATTAAAAACGTTTTAAACATTAGGCTTAAATCGCTAAAAAGGTTAAATATTCGGATTTGTTTCTTAAAGTTTTAAATGTTTGGCTTAAATCGCTAAAAAGGTGGAATGTTAGGATTTGATTTGTAACGTCATAAACGTTTGGCTTAAATCACCAAAAAGGTGAAACGTTAGTATTTGTTTCGTAACTTTTTAAACATTTGGATTTGTTTCGTAAAGTTTGAAACGTTTGGATTTGTTTCGTTACATTTTTAACGTTTGGATTTGATTCGTTACATTTTTAACGTTTGGATTGATTTTGTAACATTTTAAACGTTTGGCTTAAATCGCTAAAAAGGTAAACGTTAGGATTTATTTCGTAGCGTTTTAAACGTTTGGCTTAAATCGCTGAAAAGCGGAAATGTTAGGATTTGTTTTTTTAACGTTTTACACGTTTGGCTTAAACCGCTAAAAAGTATTAGGATCTGTTTCGAAACATTTTAAACGTTTGGCTTAAATTGCTAAAAAGGTTTTGGATTTGTTTTGAAACGTTTTAAACGTTTGGCTTAAATGGCTAAAAAGGGGAAACATTTGGATTTGTTTCGAAACGTTTTAAACGTTTGGCTTAAATCGCTAAAATAGTGAAACTTTAGGATTTGTGTATTAACCTTTTTAACGTTTTGATTCATTTTGTAACGTTTCAAACGTTTGGCATAAATTGCAAAAAAGGGAAAACATTTGGATTTGTTTCGTAACATTTGTAAACGTTTGCCTTCAATCTTTAAAAAGGCGAAACGTTTGGATTTGTTTCGTAATATTTTAAACGTTTGGTTTGGTTTCATAACGTTTTAAACCTTTGGCTTAAATCGCTAAAAAGGTGAAAAGTTAGGATTTGTTTCGTAACGTTTTAAACGTATAGATTGGTCTTCTAACGTTTTAAACGTTTATCTTAAATTGCTAAAAAGGTGAAAACATTTGGCTTAAATTGCTAAAATGGTGAAACGCTAGTCTTTCTTTCATAACGTTTCGATTGGTTCGTAACGTTTGTAAATGTTTGTCTATAATCGCTAAAAAGGTGAAACGTTTTGATTTATTTCGAAACGTTTTAAACGTTTGGCATAAATCGGTAAAAAGGTGAAATGTTAGGATTTGTTTCGTAACGTTTTAAACGTCAGGCTTAAATCGCTAAAAGGGTGAAACATTAGGATTTTTTTCGTAAAGTTTTAAACGTTTGGCTTGTATGACTAGAACGGGGAAACGTTAGGATTTGTTTCGTAACGTTTTAAGAGTTTGGATTGGTTTCGTAACATTTTAAAGGTTTGGCTTAAATCGCTAAAAAGGGAAACGTTTGGATTTGTTTCGTAACGTTTGTAAACATTTGGTTTAAATCACTATAAAGGTAAAACGTTTGGATTTGTTTCGTAACATTTTAAACTTTTCGATTGGTTTCGTAACGTTTTAAACATTTGGCTTAAATCGCTAAAAAGGCGAAACGTTTGCATTTGTTTTGTAAACTTTGTAAATCTTTGGCTTAAATCTCTAAAAAGGTGAAATGTTTGGATTTGTTTCGTAACATTTTATACGTTTGCATTTCGTAACGTTTTAAACATTTGGCTTAAATCGCTAAAAAGGTGAAACTTTAAGATTTGTTTAGTAATGTTTTATATGTTTGGATTGGTTTCGTAACGTTTTAAACGTTTGACTTGAATCACTAAAAAGGTGAAATGTTAGAATTTGTTTCGTAACGTTTTAAAAAATTCAACTTAAATCACTAGAAAGTTTTAGGATTTGTTTCGCAATGTTTTAAACGTTTGGTTTAAATCGCTAAAAAGGTGAAACGTTAGGATTTGTTTCGTAGCGTTTTAAACGTTTGGCTTAAATCACTAAAAAGGTGAAACGTTAGGATTTGTTTCGTAACATTCTAAACGCTTGGATTGGTTTCGTAACGTTTTAAACATTTGGCTTAAATTGCTAAAAGGTGAAACATTTAGATTTGTTTCGTAACGTTTGTAAACATTTGGCTTAAATCGCGAAAAAGGTGAAACGTTACGATTTGTTTTGTAATGTTTTAAACGTTTGGATTGGTTTTGGAACGTTTTAAACGTTTGGGTTAAATCGCTAAAAACGGGAAACATTTCGATTTGTTGCGCAACATTTGTAAGCGTTTGGCTTAAATCGCTAAAAAGGTGAAACATTTGGATTCGTTTCGTAATGTTTGTAAACGTTTTTCTTAATTCGCTAAAAAGGTGAAACATTTGGATTTGTTTCGTAACATTTTAAACGTTTGGATTGGTTTCGTAACGTTTTACACGATTGGCTTAAATCCCTAAAAAGGTGAAATATTTGGATTTGTTTCGGAACGTATGTAAACATTTGGCTTAAATCGCTAAAAAGGTCAAACGTTTGAATTTGTTTTGTAACGTTTGTAAACGTTTTGTTTAAATTTCTAAAAAGGTGAAACATTTGAATTTGTTTCATAATGTTTTAAACATTTAGATCTGTTTCAGAACATTTTATACGTTTGGCATTAATCGCTAAAAAGGTGAAACGTTTGAATTTGTTCGTAATGTTTGTTAACGTTGGCTTAAATTGCTAAAATGGTGAAACGTTTGGATTTGTTTCGTAGCGTTTGTATTTGGATTTGTTTCGTAACGTTTTTAAACGTTTGGGTTAAATCGCTAAAAATGTAAAACTTTTGGATTTGTTTTGAAACGTTTGTAACGTTTGGTTTAAATCGCTCAAAAGGGGAAACGTTTGCATTTGTTTCGTAGCGTTTTGAACGTTTGGATTGGTTTCGTAACGTTTTAAACGATTGGCTTAACTCGCTAAAAAGGGGAAACGTTTGGATTTTTTTCGTAATGTTTGTAAAAGTTTGGCTTAAATCGCTAAAAAGGTGAAACGTTTAGATTTGTTTCGTAACGTTTGTCAACGTTTGGCATAAATCGTTAAAAAGGTGAAACGTTTGGACTTCTTTCGTAACGTTTGTAAATGTTTTGCTTAAATTGCTAAAAAGGTAAAATGTTTGGATTGATTTTGCAACGTTTTAAACGTTTGGCTTAAATCAATAAAAAGGGGAAACGTTTGGAATTGTTTCGTAACGTTTGTAAATGTTTGGCTTAATTTGCTAAAAAGGTGAAACATTTCGATTTGTTTCATAACGTTTTGGATTGGTTTCGTAAAGTTTTAAAAGTTTGGCCTAAATCGCTAAATATGTGAAACGTTTGGATTTGTTTCGTATCGTTTTAAACGTTTGGATTGCTTTCTTATATTTTGAACGTTTGGCTTAAATCGCTAAAAAGGTGAAACGTTTGGATTGGCTTGGTAACGTTTTAATTGTTTAGCTTAAATCGCTAAAAATCTGAAATGTTTGGATTTGTTTTGTAACATTTGTAAACATTTGGCTTATATCGCTAAAAAGGTGAAATGTTTGGATTTCTTTTGTAACGTGTTAAACGTTTGGATTGGTTTCGTAACGTTTTAAATGTTTGGCTTAAATCGCTAAAAAGGGGAGACGTGTGGATTTATTTCGTAACGATTTAAACGTTTGGCTTATATCGCAAAAAAGGTGAAACGTCAGGATTTGTTTCATAACATTTTAAACGTTTGGCATAAATACCTAAAAAGGTGAAATGTTAGGATTGGTTTCATAACGTTTTAAACGTTAGTCTTAAATCGCTAAAAAGGGGAAACTTTTTGATTTGTTTCATAATGTTTGTAAACATTTGGTTTAAATCGGTAAAAAGGGGAAACGTTTGGATTTGTTTCGTAACGTTTGTAAACGTTTGGCTTAAATTTCTAAAAAAGGTGAAACATTTGGATTTGTTTCGTACCATTTTATACGTTTGGATTGGTTTCGTAACGTTTTAAACGTTTGGCTTAAATCGATCAAAAAGGAGAACGTTTGGATTTGTTTCGTAACGTTTGTAAACGTTTGGCTTAATTTCCTAAAAAGGTGAGACGTTTCGATTTGTTTCGAAACGTTTTAAATATTTGGATTGGTTTCGTAACGTTTTAAACGTTTGGCTTAAATCTCTAAAAAGGTGAAACGTTTGGATTTGTATCATAACATTCGTAAACGTTTGGCTTAAATCCCTAAAAAGTTGAAACATTTGGATTTGTTTGCTAACGTTTGTAAACGTTTTCCTTAAGTCTCTAAAAAGGTGAAACGTTTGGATTTTTTTCGTAACGTTTTAAACGTTTGGATTGGTTTCATAACGTTTTAAATGTTTGACTTAAATTGCTAAAAAGGGGAAACGTTTGGATTTGTTTCGTAACAATTTAAACATTTGGCTTATATCGCTAAAAAGGTGAAACATTAGGATTTGTTTCGTAAAGTTTTGAACGTTTGGATTTGTTACAAAACTTTTTAAACGTTTCACTTAAATCGCTGAAAAGGTGAAACGTTTGGATTTGTTTCATACCGTGTGTAACCGTTTGGCTTAAATCGCTTAAAAGGTGAAACGTTCGGCTTAAATGCCATTGATCCAAATACGCATCAGAACTTATTCTGAAATATAAGTCAATCATAAAAGTTTACGAGTTCTAGTTGAGCCTAAGGGTGTTTAAAAAAAATCATTTTCTGAAAAACTTCCTTTATAAATAAATTTCTTTAAAAGTTGTCTCAATCTAAAATAACCATCGAGTTAGCCGAGTCATTACAACTACAAGCTCAACTCCCAAATTTGGGTGACCTAAGTCAAACCTAAAACAACCAATTATAAAACCTACTCAAAACATTCGTAAATCCGGAAGAATGCCTTTATATAAAATCTCAATCTTTTCTTAAAAATAGGAGCTCAACGTAACCCAAGTATCAAAAATAACCTCAATCACTCAATTGAGAAAAACGTATATCACAATAACCATTCTGAGAAACGCATACTCTCAGCAAACATAACATACCAAAGCATATGACCAAAGACACCTCATGTTGGGTTTTCTAGGTTCATAACGCAGCGGAATTTCAAAAATTTATTAGAAACCCAAACAAAGATCCAATTAATTCAAATTAATAGATTAATAATATAATAAATACTTACTTGTATGTCGAATTCAAACATTAATGTAGGAAGGAAGGAGGTGGTTCACTTTGGTGATACCTGGCCTCGGATCAGAAAAGCCTCCAAAAGAACGCGTCCTCTACGAGTATCCACACGAACATACCATTAGCCAAAACTAGTGCTTGTGTTGTAGCACTATTGCTTCACAAGCAATTTCGAATTATTTAGTGATTTAGTGAATAATGAATTTCGTTATACTCAAACCCATTCCTTAATGTGTATTTATAGTCATACAACAACACTAGGGTTTGAGACAAATTCATATTTCAATCTCATTGTAACTCTTACATGTTTATGTTTATCAAAAACTCCTTTTTGATAATCATACATATATATTAATTATTATAATTATTATCTTCAAAAATAATAAATTAAGGAAAAGACTTATCCTTAAATTTCGAATTTTAATAAATAAATATATATATATATATATATATATATATATATATATATATATATATATATATATATATATATATATATATATATATATATATTATTGCGACAAACTAAAGTATATCAGACAAACGATAACTAGTTCTACCGCGATCTAAAAAGTAAAACAGTTGACTAGTCTAATAACATAAAAAGACCTCTGAGGAATCAAAGAATTGGAGATGACCAACGCTATCAAAATCATAATCCTGGAAAAATTGGGAAAACAACAGTGTCAGATATACTGAGATGAGTTCATAATGCTATTTACATTTATTAAGATTAAAACCCTTAAAACAAATCCTTTTATACTAACATATAGTTGATTATGGAAATACAACATTTAAATGAAACCCCAAAGTCTTATCACAAAGTATAATCCAAAGTAGATGGGAGCAAATCCACATCGATTCCTAAAGTAGGCCAGACATTTGTCAGCCAATCCCAAAGTACTTACCGGTGCACACATTCTCGATACTCGCCTATCGAGTAGCTCGTTTCAATCCAGATCCACAATCGCTTGAAATAGTTCATAAACATTTGACAAATAAAAATAACTTTGCGGTACTTTATAAAGCGGTAAATAACACTATAAACTCACTGCTTGCTTATCCACGTGAATCTTGGCAAAAAGCTAACCTTGCGTAGACTCTAAAGCACGAACAGTCGACGGGTCTAAAACAATGTATAAGTTAAAATATGATCAACCCCTAACTCTAAGATTACTAGACACCACATAGGACTAGCATTTCAAACATAATTAAGGTACAACCAAAGTACAACCAAAGTATCCACACCAATTAATTAACAAATGAGGCAAGTTAAGCTTAGGTGAGTTCTTATCTTTGAAAACGAAACCAAAGTTCTTAAATACTTATATAGTCCTTTCAAAACACAAGAGTTTTCCTAAAGTAGTGTGTTAGCCTTAACTGCGGCATAGCTAAACACAACATGTCGGGCGACACAAGTCCAACCCGACCCAACCATAAACCAAAGTTTAAACCAAGCCTTAAATGAAACCAAAGTTATTTGAAATAAGAACTCATTCCCTAACTTAATAATGCAAAAAACATCATAAGCAATTAAGCCAAATAGCTTGCCAACACTTAGCAAGTAACACCCAAAGTACATACACTTAAATACACCACTTAAATGGAATCAAAAGATTTAAGACCTTTCAAGTTTCATCTTGAACCTAACATAGCTTATCCAAAACAATACACACAATATAACACCTTACATGCCTTTAACTAAATTGTTTAACCCAACAACCTAAGATAAAACTAATATCTTTATATATGTTCAAAAATGTTTTATAACCAAAGTTTACAGCCCTTAGTAACATGATCAACATCACCCTAAGTAGGTATTTAACAAAGCGAAAAACATCGATTGTATCATTAACCAACAAACACCCAAAGTAACCTCTTAAATACTTAAACCACCCTTTGTAAATAATTTCCAGCAACATTAAATCATTCCAAAACAGCAATTTAGTCTTTGTTAAAGCCTCAACTAATCTTCTTACTTAACTTAGCCAATTTTATCAAAGCACTCAATGTGTTAACAACATTTCAAAGACTAAACCAAATCATAAAGTAAATTTCCAGATTGGATTAAGCCCCAAAACAGAATTATAACTTCAAAGTATAATCAATTCGATACACCATTTAATCTAGTCAATCTAAACAATACACCCAATGTATTAGTAACACTAAAAGCCAAGCTTATCATATAATCAATGTTTTCAGATTTTAAAGTTCATATAAAACATAATATACAAGCCAAAATCACCCAAAGTACACAACCAATTTATATCTAATGATCTCTACATAATAAAACAAGGATTTGAGCTACTAACCTCTTGAAAAAGATTAAGAAAAATCTAAAAGGGAAAATCCAGAAAATATAGATCCAAAATCAGCCTAGAGATTGAGAAAGTGAAACAGAATTGAGCACGAGATTGAACGAATCATAAATTAATGGATTTAATCATAAAAACCAAATTAGAAACACTTACCAATGATTCAAATAGAAGAAAATGAGTGGGCAATGGTTTAGAGTGATTAATTAGCCGTTTTAGGGTTCATAATAAGAATGGGGGCTGCAGAAATTGAGTCTAGGGTTTTTATTTTGCAAAAACGTCAAAACAGCTTCTTATATAGAAAAGACGCAGTCAACGATCGTTGGAGACTTTCCATGATCGTTGAAAATGTCCACGATCATTGGCTGGGTCGTCGAGCAGCTCGTGAAGTGCTCAGCCAAAAGAAAATAAAAGTCAACGATCGTTGAACCCATTTCAACGATTGTGAAAACCTCTGATGGATGATCCGAACAGTCGAATGAAAGATAATCCTCTTAGGAACAACATATCCAAAGGGCAGCCCGATCCGACGGTTCAATTGGGAGATATGGACGTCTTACTACTGCATGGCAGATTTGGAAAACATGCAAACATTGTTTTGATAACAACCCGGAAATAAATTAATTCAACAGCAAATACTTAGAGGTTCAAGGGGTATACATAAGTCACTCAACACACCACAACCAAGGTACCACATATATCAATCCGAAAAGAAGTCGGAATCACAAAAAAACCATGACGAAAAAATCGGGATATTACAATCTCTCAAACTTATATAAAATTCTTCCTCGAATTTAACACAACACTACCCACGTAAAACATATCATAAAACTACCTGTCGTCCAAAAAAAAACGCACATAGCCAATGTAAGAACACATAAACATGACACCCAAAGTAATCAAGGAAAACAATTTAACAATTCCGCTTAACAGACTTTGTCTCCTTAGTATACTCCTCAACTCAGTAACCAACCCAAACTGTAATCATAGGATTACCTTTTCTCATCAACCTACGCACTTGCGTAACCATGAATTTAACAGAATGCTTCTCTAAGATATCTCAACAACACCACTCGCATAAAACAACAATCACAATTGGTTACAATAATCCCAATACCACACAACAAGTTAAGCATAATTGAGTTCCCCTTTTGAAAACATAATCCAGAAAGATTATATAACTAAAAACCTTAAATATAAGAGAAAATCTCAGAGTAGTGAATTAGCATTTAAGATTAATCTCACATTTCGGGCGATCCAAGTCTAACCCGACCCAAAGATATTCCAGAGTAAAACCAAACTAGAATCTGAAACCTTTAAATCAACACAACGTGCATTTGAAAACCAGGGAACTCAACGTAGCTTAACAACCAAATAAACCATTTATACAAGATGCTTAAACTTTTTGCAAACACTTGGCATAACCACCTAGAGTAGACACACATGTTCCAAAGCATATAAATGATCCATAAAATGTCTAAATACACATATGAATCATCAAACTCAGATCTAAAACAAGAATTTATCCTTAACACAGACAGGGCATGAGATTCTCAAACTAACAAACAACCATCATGAATTGATTTACCAAATAAGCTTAAACAATGTCGACATGCCAAAATCATACAAACAACCCTAGTATAGTCTATGGGCATCAGCTATAATCTTGAACCACAACCAAAACAACGCAATGCATATCCAAGCATATTAAGCTAACAATCCAACCTTAGATACACCAAGCATGCCCAAACAACATAGAATTGATCCAATCAGAAAACATCAGTCTTAAACATTAATATAAAACCAAAATAATTATGTTAGAACAACGAACAAAACAATATCCAAAATTCAACCCTCAATCAACAATATCGACCAACCAACTTTGTTATCGAAACTCACCAATCACGATTCTCCAATATACGAATACACAATCTAAGCCAAACATAAATCTCCATCTTATCCCATTATAATCACCATAACCTCGTATTCAACGAGAGACCTCTCAATTCAAAATCACAAATAGTCGGTTCATTGGTTATCCTCAAAACCAAGCTTATAGAAAATAATTTTTGTTAAAACAAATATTATATAATAATATCATCTATCTTTCATTAAAGACAATAACATCATAAACTCCATTTTATTTTCATTCTCGAAAATAAACAAACTGTGGAAAATCCTCCGTATCAAAATACACATTGATGTTTCAAAACATCCAAAATTTAAGTCGCTTTTTAATCTTACATTTATTTATCTTTTATAAAAAGAATCACGATTTGAAGAAATCGTTTAACCTGAAAATTTACTATTTCCTTTGAATAAAATTTGATAAAATTTCTTTCTTCCTTCAGAGAGGTAAAATTTAGCAATGCAAATCTCTTAGTTTACTAAAATGCCTTAATATCAATATACCATAAATACTTGGACAAAAAATCGTATCTAAAAAGATAAAGTATTTTTTAAAAAAAATAGTGTACACACACACATGAAGTATAACCAAATTCCTTAATGCACAAATCCTTAAATCATAACTCGAGAATTATTACGAAAGCTTCCTAATATGAATCTAACCATACACCGCACTTAGCACAACTATAATTCGAGCGCAACCTAAAATTCATTCTTACTTCTACTAAGAATAAGATTCCGACAATACAGATTGATCTATTACAAGATAGCCGTCCTTAATACACCACAATCATCACAGAGTATTTGTCTAGCTATCTCCTGGTAACAGTTTCAAAACTACTTGAAATTCATCATCTTTATAAATACATCTATTCAAAAAGTGACTCGCGAGTTTGTTTCAAAACATCTTTCTCAAAAACACTTTATTGATAAAATCCATTTTACATAACTTTGCGCCAGGGTGATGACATCTCTCATCCACAAAGAGTTGTATCCAACTCTAATCATTCCTATGCATGTGATGCATTTTCTATTATGCATTTATCAATTATTATTTTCTCTTTTAGTTAGTGAACATACACAGTGCTCGATGAAATTCTCTATTCGTGACATACAAAAATGCATGTTCATGATATGTCTGGGCACAATTATGTGATAAAAACATTTTCAATACTTTAACAAGATTTTCATTTGAAATCAATTTCTCGATAAAAACATTTGCTAGACATTACCCTCTATGAGATGTGCACTCGATAGCCTCAAATTTCTTCCCAACTACAAACTTGCAATCTACCAAATCATAAGATACTAACATAACAGTTCAAACTGAATACACCACTAAATTCCCTTATGCAAAAAGAACATCCAGATTTAACCTCAATCAGACTGAAATAATACTTAAAGAGAAACGATACATCACATTCTTATCTACAAAACTCACCTTCTGTCCCGGCATCGCACCGTCCAACATGACGTAAGAACTAGTCTATTATTACACCGATCTATCTTCTTGGGTTGAACTATAATATCCTTATCCAGGATAACCATAAACCACTTACCGTTCAAAGGTAATACTTTCTTCATCTTACTCAATATTGAAACCCAAAGATCACGATCCACAAAACAACACACCAAATCCAGCGTAACCCAAAACTAAAACCAAAGCAATACAGGGTCTAAACAAAGGATCGACTCACAAATCAAAACCAAACATCAAGGTTAAGACCGAAGAACATATGAAAAAAATTGCCTCACATACTACTTCGCACGAAGAGATAAAACAAAAACAATCAACACAGTCCAACCAAACTTGTCAGGTAAACAATGCAAATCAAAACCAAAAGATTTTTAATACTACAAACCATAAACCACCCAAGCATGCCATTAACCACAATTAAGCCAAACGTATTTAAAAGGCAAAACACAGCATGCTACAACACAATACGATTCGGCATAACCAAGAAAAACAAGTAGTATGCAATCGATCCAAATATGCATCAAACTCATTCTGAAATATAAGTCAATCATAAAAGTTTCCAAGTTTTAGTTGAGCGTGACGATGTTTAAAAAAAATTAGTTTCCGGAAAACCTCCTTTATAAATCAATTTTTTTAAAAGTTTCCAAAGTATCTCAATCTAAAATAACCATCGAGTTAGCCGAGTCATTACAACTACCAAGCTCAACTCCCAAATTTGGATGACCTAAGTCAAACCCAAAACAACCATTTATAAAACGTACTCAAAATATTTGTAAATCCGGAAGAATGCCTTTATATAAAATCTCAATCTTTTTTTAAACATAGTAGCTCAACATAACCCAAGTATCAAAAATCAACTCAATCACTCAATTGAGAAAAACGTAAATTACAACAATCATTCTGAGAAACGCATACTCTCAGCAAACATAACATACCAAAGCATATGACCAAAGAGAGCTTCAATGTCCATAAACTAAAACATGTAAAATATCATAAAAGTCATAATAAATTATCAAAGCCATATTAAATAATTTAAATAGCATTAATTTGAAAATAATCGCTGGTCAACCTATTCCAAATGTAAAATTGTAATATAGAAGAAATTCATTTTACTTGAAAAGTAACTAAAATCATATTTTTTTTTTAAATAATATACTGACCAGACCACTAATCTGGCTCTTGTGTCAAAACAAAATCAAAACAAAACAATTTTCTCAATAAAACCATAAATCCAATGTGTAGCCAATCAACATATAACCACAAAACATACTTAAAGATTTAACACAAAAATCCGTAAAAAGCAAACAAGGCTAACGCCTAACGTATCCTCTTATCCACCAACATATATGGCAACCAACAAATACGGCCAAAGCCAAAGTGTACTCACAAAAAGGCGAGAGCAATCAAATATTCTTATAATCATCCAAGCATGAAAACCAACAAGTAATCACCCAAGGTAAATATCGTATAAGGCAAACTGGCCAACAAAAACATCACCCAAATTAAATATCATATAAGGCACAACAACCAAAAAAAACACCACCCGAACTAAATATCATATAAGTCACAGCGGCCAACAAAAACACACAAGTGAAAACAATTTTCATACCTAAGAAAACAATCAGTTACATATAAGACCGACACTTAGCATTCTTATAGGTGTATGTAGAAAGTTTGAAAATCAAAAGATGACGTTTCAAAGACAAGCGTTTCACCTTTTTAGAGATTTAAGTCAAACGTTTACAAAGGTTATGAAACAAATCCAAACGTTTCACCTTTTTAGCGATTTAAGCCAAATGTTTACAAACGTTAAGAAAACAAATCCAAACGTTTCCCCATTTTAGCGATTTAAGCCAAACGTTTACAAACGTTACGAAACAAATCCAAACGTTTCCCCATTTTAGCGATTTAAGCCAAACGTTTACAAACGTTACGAAAAAATCCAAACGTTTCACCTTTTTAGCAATTGAAGCCAAACGTTTACAAATGTTACGAAACAAATCCAAACGTTTCGCCTTTTTCGCAATTTAAGTCAAATGTTTAAAAACGTTACAAACAAAACAAAATGTATCACATTTTTAGCGATTTAAGCCAAAAGTTTATAAACGTTACGAAACAAAACCAAACATTTAAAACGTTACAAAAGAAATCCAAACGTTTCATATTTTTAGCGATTGAAGCTAAACGTTATGCAACAAATCCAAACGCTTCCCCATTTTAGCAATTTAAGCCAAACGTTAACAAACGTTACAGAACAAATCCAAACGTTTCACCGTTTTAGCAATTTATGCCAGACGTTTACAAAGGTTATGAAATATATCCAAACGTTTCACCTTTTTAGCTATTTAAGCCAAACGTTTACAAAAGTTACAAAACAAATCCAAACGATTCCCCATTTCAGCAATTTAAGCCAAACGTTTACAAACGTTATAAAACAAATCAAAACGTTTCCCAATTTTAGCGATTTAAGCCAAACATTTACAAACGTTACGAAATAAATCCAAACGTTTCACCTTTTTGCAATATAAGCAAAACGTTTACAAACGTTCCGAAACAAATCCAAACGTTTCACCTTTTTAGCGATTGTAGCCAAACGTTTACAAACGTTACGAAACAAATCGAAACCTTCCACCTTTTTAATGATTTAAGCCAAACGTTTACAAACGTTCAGGAACAAAATCAAACGTTTCACCTTTTTAGCGATTTAAGCCAAACGTTTATAAATGTTACAAAAGAAAACCAAGAGATTAAAACGTTATGAAACAAATCCAAACGTTTCACATATTTAGCGATTTAAGCCAAACGTTTACAAACGTTATGAAACAAAACAAAACGTTTCACCTTTTTAGCGATTTAAGCCAAACATTTACAAACGTTACGAAACAAAACAAAACCTTTCCCCATTTTTGCAATTTAAGCCAAACGTTTACAAACGTTACGAAAGAAATCCAAATGTTTCATCTTTTTAGCGATTTAAGCCAAACGTTTACAAACACTAAGAAACAAATCAAAATGTTTCACCTTTTTAGCGATTGAAGCCAAACGTTTCCAAATGTTACGAAACAAAGACAAACGCTAAAAACGTTAACGAAAAAAATCCAAATGTTTCACCTTTTTAGCGATTTAAGTCAAACGTTTACAAACGTTAGAAAACGAATCCAAACATTTCCCCATCTTAGCGATATAAGCCAAACGTTTACAAAGGTTACGAAACAAATTTAAACGTTTCACATTTTTAGCGATGTAAGCCAACCATTTACAAACGTTACGAAACAAATCCAAAGTTTCACTTTTTTAGCGATTTAAGACAAACGTTTACAAACGTTACGAAACAAATCCAAACGTTTAACCTTTTTAGCAATTGAAGCCAAATGTTTACAAACGTTACTGAACAAAAACAAACATTTCACATTTTTAGCGATTTAAGCCGAACGTTTACAAACATTACAGAACAAAATCAAACGTTTCACCTTTTTAGCGATTTAAGCCGAACGTTTCCAAACATTATGAAACAAAACCAAATGTTTCACCTTTTTAGCGATTTAAACCAAACGTTTACAAACGTTACAAAACAAATCCAAATGTTTCACCTTTTTAGCGATTTAAGCCAAACGTTACAAAACAAATCCAAATGTTTCACCTTTTTAGTGATTTAAGCCAATTGTTTACAAACGTTATGAAACAAAACCAAACGATTCACCTTTTTTGAAATTTAAGCCAAACGTTTATAAAGGTTATGAAACAAATCCATACGTGTCACCTTTTTAGCAATTTAAGCCAAACATTTACAAACGCTACGAAAAAATTGGAAACATTTCACCTTTTTAGCAATTTAATCCCAACGTTTAAAACGTTACGAAAGAAATTCAAACGTTTCTCCTTTTTGACGATTTAAGCCAAACGTTTACAAACGTTACGAAACAAATCCAAACGTTTCACCTTTTTAGCGATTGAAGCCAAACATTAACAAATGATACGAAACAAATCCAAGTGTTTCCCCTTTTAAGCAATTTAACCCAAACGTTTACAAATGTTACGAAAAAATTCCAAACGTTTCACCTTTTTAGTGATTGAAGCCAAACGTTTACAGACGTTACGCTTAAAACGTTACGAAGCAAATCCAAATGTTTCACATTTTTAGCAATTTAAGCCAAACGTTTACAAACATTACAAAACAAATCCAAGCGTTTCACCTTTTGAGCAATTAAGCGAAACGCTTACAAACGTTACGAAACAAATCCAAGTGTTTCACCTTTTTAGCAATTTAAGGCAAACGCTTACAAACGTTTCGAAACAAAACCAGACATTTCACATTTTTGGCGATTTAAGCCAAACGTTTACAAACGTTACGATATAAATCTAAACGTTTCACCTTATTAGCAATTTAAGCCAAACGTTTACAAACGCTACGAAACAAATCCAAATGTTTCTCCTTTTTAGCGATTTAAGCCAAACGTTTACAAACGTTACAAAACAAATCTAAACGTTGCACCTTTTTAGCAATTTAAGCCTAAAATTTACAAACGTTACGAAACAAATCCAAGCGTATCACCTTTTTAGCAATTTAAGCCAAACGCTTACAAACGTTGCGAAACAAAACCAAACATTTCATATTTTGAGGGATTTAAGCCAAACATTTACAGACGTTGCGATATAAATCCAAATGTTTCATCTTTTTTGCAATTTAAGCCAAAAGTTTACAAACGTTACGAAACAAATACAAATGTTTCACCTTCTTAGCGATTTAAGCCAAACATTTACAAACGTTACAAAACAAATACAAACATTTTAAACGTTACGAAAAAATCCAAACATTTCACATATTTAATGATTTAAGCCAAACGTTTACAAACATTACGAAACAAACTCAAACGTTTCACCTTTTTAGCGATTTAAGCCAAACCTTTACAAACTTTACGAAACAAATCCAAACGTTTCACCTTCTTAACGATTTAAGCCAAACGTTTACAAAGGTTACAAAACAAATCCAAACGTGTCCCCATTTTAGCGATTTAAGCCAATGTTTTTAAATGTTACCAAACAAATCCAAATGTTTCACCTTTTTAGCGATTTAAGTCAAACGTTTACAAACGTTACGAAATAAATCCAAATGTTTACCCATTTTAGCGATTTAGAACAAATCCAAACGTTTCACCTTTTTAACAATTTAAGGCTAACGTTTACAAACGTTACGAAAAAAATCCAAACGTTTAAAACGTTACGAAACAAATCCAAACGTTTCAAATTTTTAGCGATTTAAGCCAAACGTTTACAAACGTTACGGAACAAAACTAAACGTTTCCCATTTTTAGCAATTTAAGCCAAACGTTTACAAATGTTACGACACAAATCCAAGCTTTTCACTTCATTAGCAATGTAAGAGAAACGTTTACAAACGTTACGAAAAAAATCCAAACGTTTCCCCTTTTTAGCGATTTAAGCCAAACGTTTACAAACATTACGAAACAAATCCAAGCGTTTCACGTTTTTAGCAATTTAAGCGAAACGCTTACAAACGTTACGAAACAAAACCAAACGTTTCACATTTTTTACGATTTAATCAAAATGTTTACAGACGTTGCGATATAAATCCAAATGTTTCACCCTTTTAGCTATTTAAGCCAAATATTTACAAACGTTACGAAACAAATCCAAACGTTTCCCCTTTTTAACGATTTAAGCCAAACGTTTACAAATGCTAAGAAACAAATCGAAATGTTTCACATTTTTAGCGATTTAAACTAAACGTTTACAAACGTTACTGAACAAAACCAAACTTTTCACATTTTCAGCGATTTAAGCCAAACGTTTACAAACGTTACGAAATAAATCCATTCGTTTTACCTTTTTAGCGATTTAAGCCAAACGTTTATAAAAGTTACGAAAGAAATCCAAGCGTTTCACCTATTTAGCAATTAAAGCCAAACATTTACAAACATTACCAGACAAATGCAAACGGTTCACCTTTTTAACGAATTAAGCCAAATGTTTACAAAGGTTACGAAACAAATCCGAACGTTTCCCCAAGCCATTTAAGCCAAACGTTAACAAATGTTACCAAGCAAATACAAACGTTTCACCTTTTTAGCGATTTAAGCCAAACGTTTACAAACGTTACGAAACAAATCCAAACGTTTCCCCATTTTAGCGATTTAAGCCAAACGTTTACAAACGTTACGAAACAAATCCAAGCGTTTCACCTTTTTAGCAAATTAAGCCAAACGTTACGAAACAAAACAAGACGTTTCACCTTTTTTGTAATTTAAGCCAAACGTTTAAATACATAACGAAATAAAACAAAACGTTTAAAACGTTACGAAACAAAACCAAGCGTTTTACCTTTTTAGCAATTTAAGCCAAACGTTTATAAATGTTGCGAACCAAATCCAAAACATTATGAAACATATCCAAGCGTTTCACCTTTTTGGCTATTTAAGCAAAACGTTTACAAACGTTACGAAACAAATCCAAACGTTTCACCTTTTTATCGATTTAAGCCGAATATTTACAAATGTTACGAAATAAAACCAAATTTTTCACCTTTTTAGCAATTCAAGGCAAAGCTTACAAACGTTTCGAAACAAAACCAGACATTTCACATTTTTAGCGATTTAAGCCAAACGTTTACAAACGTTACGATATAAATCTAAACGTTTCACCTTTTTAGCAATTTAAGCCAAACGTCTAAAAACGCTAAGAAACAAATCCAAACGTTTCTCCTTTTTAGCGATTTAAGCCAAACGTTTACAAACATTACAAAACAAATCTAAACGTTACACCTTTTTAGCGATTTAAGCCAAACATTTGCAAACGTTACGAAACAAATCTAAACTTATCACCTTTTTAGCAATTTAAGCCAAACGCTTACAAACGTTACGAAACAAAACCAAACGTTTCACATTTTGAGCGATTTAAGCTAAACATTTATAGACGTTACGATATATATCCAAATGTTTCATCTTTTTAGCGATTTAAGCCAAACGTTACGAAACAAACCCAAACGTTTTACCTTTTTAGCGATTTAAGCCAAACGTTTACAAACTTTAGGAAACAAATCCAAACGTTTCACCTTTTTAATGATTTAAGCCAAACGTTTACAAAGGTTACGAAACAAATCCAAACGTTTCCCCATTTTAGCGATTTAAGCAAAACGTTTTTAAATGTTACCAAAAAAATTCAAATGTTTCACCTTTTTAGCGATTTAAGTCAAACGTTTACAAACTTTACGAAATAAATCCAAAATTTTCCCCATTTTAGCGATTTAAAACAAATCCAAACGTTTTACCATTTTAACGATTTAAGCCTAACGTTTACAAACGTTACGAAAAAAATCCAAACGTTTAAAGCGTTACGAAACAAATCCAAACGTTTCACATTTTTAGCGATTTAAGCCAAACGTTTACAAACGTTACGGAACAAAACCAAATGTTTCACATTTTTAGCGATTTAAGCCAAACGTTTACAAATGTTACGACACAAATCCAAGCTTTTCACTTTTTTAGCAATTTAAGTGAAACGTTTACAAATGTTATAAAACAAATCCAAACGTTTCCCTTTTTAGCAATTTATGCTAAACGTTTACAAATATTACGAAACAAATCCAAGCGTTTCACGTTTTTAGCAATGTAAGTGAAACGCTTACAAACTTTACGAAACAAAACCAAACATTTCACATTTTTTACGATTTAATCAAAACGTTTACAAACGTTACGATATAAATCCAAATGTTTTATCTTTTTAGCTATTTAAGCAAAACGTTTACAAACGTTACGAAACAAATCCAAATGTTTCACCTTTTTATCGATTTAAGCCGAACATTTACAAATGTTACGAAATAAAACCAAATTTTTCACATTTTTAGCAATTTAAGGCAAACACTTACAAACATTTCGAAACAAAACCAAACATTTCACATTTTTAGCGATTTAAGCCAAATGTTTACAAACGTTACAATATAAATCTAAACGTTTCACCTTTTTAGCAATTTAAGCCAAACGTTTACAAACGCTACGAAACAAATCCAAACGTTTCTCCTTTTTAGCGATTTAAGCCAAACGTTTACAAACGTTACAAAACAAATCTAAACGTTAAACCTTTTTAGCGATTTAAGCCAATCATTTACAAACATTATGAAACAAATCCAAGCGTATCACCTTTTTAGCAATTTAAGCCAAACGCTTACAAACGTTGCGAAACAAAACCAAACATTTCACATTTTGAGGGATTTAAGCCAAACATTTACAGACGTTACGATATAAATCCAAATGTTTCATCTTTTTTGCAATTTAAGCCAAAAGTTTACAAACGTTACGAAACAAATCCAAACGTTTCACCTTCTTAGCGATTTAAGCCAAACATTTACAAACGTTACAAAACAAATACAAACATTTTAAACGTTATAAAAATATCCAAACATTTCACATATTTAATGATTTAAGCCAAACGTTTACAAATGTTACGAAACAAACCCAAACGTTTCACCTTTTTAGCGATTTAAGCCAAACCTTTACAAACTTTATGAAACAAATCCAAACGTTTCACCTTTTTAACGATTTAAGCCAAACGTTTACAAAGGTTACAAAACAAATCCAAACGTGTCCCCATTTTAGCGATTTAAGCCAAATCTTTTTAAATGTTACCAAACAAATCCAAATGTTTCACCTTTTTAGCGATTTAAGTCAAACGTTTACAAACGTTACGAAATAAATCCAAATGTTTACCCATTTTAGCGATTTAGAACAAATCCAAACGTTTCACCTTTTTAACGATTTAAGGCTAACGTTTACAAACGTTACGAAAAAAATCCAAACGTTTAAAACGTTATGAAACAAATCCAAACGTTTCAAATTTTTAGCGATTTAAGCCAAACGTTTACAAACGTTACGGAACAAAACCAAACGTTTCACAATTTTAGCGATTTAAGCCAAACGTTTACAAATGTTACGACACAAATCCAAGCTTTTCACTTCTTTAGCAATTAAAGAGAAACGTTTACAAACATTACGAAACAAATCCAAACGTTTCCCCTTTTTAGCGATTTAAGCCAAACGTTTACAAACGTTACGAAACAAATCCAAGCGTTTCACGTTTTTAGCAATTTAAGCGAAACGCTTACAAACGTTACAAAACAAAACCAAACGTTTCACATTTTTTACAATTTAATCAAAACGTTTACAAACGTTGCGATATCAATCCAAATGTTTCACCCTTTTAGCTATTTAAGCCAAATATTTACAAACGTTACGAAACAAATCCAAACGTTTCCCCTTTTTAACGAATTAAGCCAAACGTTTACAAATGCTAAGAAACAAATCAAAATATTTCACATTTTTAGCGATTTAAACTAAACGTTTACAAACGTTACTGAACAAAACCAAACTTTTCACATTTTCAGCGATTTAAGCCAAACGTTTACAAATGTTACGAAATAAATCCATTCGTTTTACCTTTTTAGCGATTTAAGCCAAACGTTTATAAAAGTTACGAAAGAAATCCAAGCGTTTCACCTATTTAGCAATTAAAGCCAAACGTTTACAAACATTACCTGACAAATGCAAACGGTTCACCTTTTTAACGAATTAAGCCAAATGTTTACAAAGGTTACGAAACAAATCCGAACGTTTCCCCAAGACATTTAAGCCAAACGTTTACAAATGTTACCAAGCAAATACAAACGTTTCACCTTTTTAGCGATTTAAGCCAAACGTTTACAAACATTACGAAACAAATCCAAACGTTTCCCCATTTTAGCGATTTAAGCCAAACGTTTACAAACGTTACGAAACAAATCCAAGCGTTTCACCTTTTTAGCAAATTAAGCCAAACGTTACGAAACAAAACAAGACGTTTCACCTTTTTTGTAATTTAAGCCAAACGTTTAAATACATAACGAAATAAAACAAAACGTTTAAAACGTTACGAAACAAAACCAAGCGTTTTACCTTTTTAGCAATTTAAGCCAAACGTTTATAAATGTTGCGAACCAAATCCAAATGTTATGAAACATATCCAAGC